>NC_047667.1:11749662-11834662 GCF_011762505.2 Arvicanthis niloticus | reverse complement strand
AAAAAGAGAATTTAAAAAGGCTTTCTAGAATGTAATAAAACTGAATACAGAGCATAAACCAAATTATTGGACACAATGAAAACAATGTTGAGAATATTTAGTGCCTTCCTAAAGAAATTGAAGAGATTGTATACTAGCAACTTAACAGAACACGAGAAAGATCTAGGGGGAAAAAGAAGAAAAACACACTCAAGATGAGTAGACTTCAGGAAATACTGAAACTCAAAACTGAAATCAATAAAATAATAATGAACACAAACAAAAAAACAAAGAGTCAATGAAACAAAGAATTTGGTTTTTGAAAAATTCAACAAGATAAATAAAATACTTTCAAAGACAACTAAAAAAAGAGAATAACCAAATTTTAAAAATTGGAAATGAAAAGGGTGACACAACAACAGTATGGAAATCCAAAGAATCATTACTGTCATACTGTACTCGACAAAATTGGAAAAATCTAAAGAAATGGCCAATTTTTTGATAGATTCCACTTACTACAGTTAAACTAAAATCAGATAAACAATTGAAATAGCCCATAACCCTTTAGGGAATAGCAGCAGTCATTAAAAGCCCAGTGTGAAGCAGTTTTAGCTCAGAATTCTACCAGACCCTCAAAGCAGAGATATTACCAATACTCCTTAAATTATTCCACAGAATAAAAACAGAATGAACATTGCCAAACTCATTCTATGAGGCCACTGTCACCCTGATATCTAAACCATACAAAGACTCAACAGAGAAAAATAATTCAAACTAGTTTTCTTTGTGAACAATGTTGTGAACATTGATGCAAACACACTCAATAAAATACTCACAAACTGAATCCAAAAACATCATCCACAATGATCAAATAAGTTTCATCCAGGGATGTAGGGATGGTTCAACATACAAAAATCCATCAAAGTAAATCACCATATAAGCAAACTTAAGAAAAAAAAATACATGATGATTCCAAAAGATGCTGGAAAAGTATTTGACAAAGTCCAACATTCCTTTAAGAAAAAAAAGTCTTGGAGAGATTAGTGATACAAGGCACATATCTACACAAAATAAAAACTTAAAAACTATACACAGCCAACCAATAGCCAACAATAAATTAAATAAAGAGAAACTTACAGTAATTCCACTAAACTCAGGAACAAGACAAGGCTGTCCACTCTTTCCATATTTATGCAAGATAGTAAATGCAGTTTTAGGTACAGCTAAAGGAGATCAAGGGGATATAGATTGGAAAGGAAGAATTCAAAGTACTGCTATTTGCAAATTATTTTATAATATACATAAACCCCCCAGAATTGTACCATTGAAATCTTACAAAATATCTTCAGTGAAATGGCTAGATAAAAGATTAACTAAAAAATGTAGCTTCTTGTACAAATGACTGTCTGAGACAGAAATCAGGGAAACAACACCATTCACAATATCCACAAAAATAATATAAAATATTTTTGTTTAAACCAACCAAGAAAGATCAGTATGATAAAAAAAACCTCAAGTCTTAGAATAAAAAAGTTGAAGAAGGTAACAGAAGATAGAAAATCTCCCATGCTCATGGATTTGTAGTATTAACAGTAAAAAATGCCCATCCTACTAAAAGCAATCTACAGATTCTATTCAGTCACCATCAAAATTCCAACACAGTTCTTTACAGATCTTGAAAAAAATAATCCTCAACTTCATATGGAAAAACAAAACAACCAAAAAATACAGGATAGCCCCAAACAATTCTGTACAATAAATGAACAGGATTTAAAGGTTGTATCACAATTTCTGTTTTAAGCTATTAAGCTATTCAAGCAATAGCAATAAAAACCACACAGTACTGTCATAAAAACAGACAGGTAGATCAATGGAATCACATCCAAGAACCAGAACTCAATCCATACATCTAAGAACACTTAATTTTTTATTTAAAAAACAAAAGTATATAATGGGGGTGGGTGAGAGTATCATCAACAAATGTTGGCTGTCTCTCTTGATGTTTGCCTGTAGAAGGATGCAAATAGATCCATATCTATCACCCTGCACAAAACTCAATCCCAAGTGAAAAAAGTCCTCAACATAAAATCACATAAAGTATTATGGGAATATGTGGAATAGCCTTGAACACATTGGCACAGGAGACAACATCTTGAACAGAACGCTAACAGCTCAGTCACTAAGATCAATAATTAATTAATGGGACTTCATGAATTTGAAAAGCTTCTGTAAGGCAAAGGACACCATTGAAAGGTCAAAATTGCAGCCTACAACATGGGAAAAGGTTTTTACCAACTCCACATTTGACAAAGGACTGATATCTAAAACACATAAAGAACTCAAAAAACTACATTTCAACAAACTAAATAACCCTATTAAAAATGGCATACAAATTTAAAAAGAGAGTCCTTGACAGAAGAATCTCTCATGGCTATGAACTACTTAAAAGTATGTTCAACATCTTTAGTTAACATGGAAATGTAAATCAAAATGACTCTGAGGTTCCATCTTACAACCAATCAGGATCACTGAGATAAAAACCTCACAGGGCAGCTCATGCTTTTAAGGATGCAGAGCAAGGGGAACATTCCTCCATTGCTGGTAGGTGTACAAATTTATACAGCCACTTAGGAATTCAATTTGGAAGTTTCTCAGAAAAGTGGGAATAGATCTACTTCAAGAACCAGCTATACCACTCCTGGGCATAAACCCTATACAATCTCCACCATACCACAAGGACACTTCTTCAACCACATTTATTCCAGCTTTATTTATAGTAGTCAGAAACTGGAAACAACCCATAAGACCCTCAACTGAATAATAGATAAAGAATATATGGTTCATTTACACATGAATTTCATATTACTCAGCCATTAAAACCAAAGACATCATGAAATTTGCAGGCATAGGGGTGGAACTAATAAAGATCATCCTGAATGAGGTAACCCAGACTCAGAAAGACAAACACAATATGGACTTATTTATAAGTGGGCATAGGACATAAAGTGGATACTCATGATACAGACACAAAAAGTTAAGTAACAAGGAACCCCAATGGGGGAAGCTTGAATCTCACTGAGAAGGAGAAAAAGAATTAACATTAGGGGTGGATGGATGGAGGGAACTACCTGGGGGAGGGAAATAGAAACAGGAGGAATGAGATGGGATGAGGATGGAGGGTAAGAGTACTGAGAGAGACAACTGGATTGGGTACCTCATCTCTTGGATGAGCTAGAAACCTAGGACAATGGAAATTGCTAACTATTTATGATGGTGTTCCTAAATAAGACTCCTAAAAAAAGGGAAATATGGAGGGAAATATGGAGCCTAAACTGGCCATTTCCTGTAACCAGTCAAGACTTCCAATGAAGGAATTGGGACACCAACCCAGCCACAAAACTTTAGATCCCAATTACTCCTGCCTACAATATGTGAGAGGTAAAACATAGAGCAGAATATGAGAGAAGAGCTTTAATTACTATAAATCTGCGATACAATTTGAGATCCAGAGTGGTGATCCCTCCAGTGGTTTGTTATTGTTCAAGATTATTTTAGCCATCCTGAGTTTTTGTATTTCCCTGGGAAGATAAAATTTCATCATTTCAATTTCTATGAAAGCTTGTGTAAGAATTTCAATGAGGATTTCATTGAATCAGTAAATTTCTTTTGGTATGATGAACATTTTCATTATATTAATCCTACAGTTTCATGATCATAGGAGATCTTTCTATTATCTTCAATTTTTCCATCAAAGATTTTTAGTATTACTAATTTTTTATTTATAAAATTTTTTTCACCTGCTTGATTAGAGTTATTTTTTAGCTTACTGTGAAAGGTATTGTTTTCCTGGTTTCTTTCATAGTTTATTTGTCATTTGTGTAAAAGCTATTGATTTATTTTTGTGTGTATTTATATTTTATCCTACTACTTTTCTGAAAGTTCTTATCATCTGTAGATGTTACCTGGTGGATATTTTAAGGATATAGATATAGATAGATAGATAGATAGATAGATAGATAGATAGATAGATAGAGATATAGATGTATTCAAATTATCTGCAAATAAAAATACTTTGACATCATTCTTACTTGTACCCAATTATTCTTTTTCAATTGTGTTATTACTCAACTATAACTACAAGTACCATATGAAATAGGTATGGAGAGTGGACAATTCTTGCTAATTTTAATGAAAATAAATTAGGTTTCTCTCCATTTGGATCCATGTGGCCTGTGAGTTTGCTATGAATTTCCTTTATTATATTGACGTATTACCCTTGTATTCTTTGAATCTCTTCAAAACAGTTTTATAAAAGGGTGTTGGACTTTGTCAAGAACTTTTCTGTATAGAATGATATGATCATGTCATTTCATTTATCTTTTAGTCTGTTCATATGATGGGTTACATTTGTCAATTTACGTAAGATGAGCCACTCCAGCATCTCTGGGATGAATTCTACTTCACTGTGGCAGTTTATCTTTTTGATGTGGTCATGGATTCAGTATGCAAGTATTTTATTAAGAAGTTTTGCCTCTATGTTTATAATGGAAGTTGGTATGGAATTATATTTGATTTTTAAATCAAAAAAATTGTGTATTCATTTTTATTCAATTCTAAAAGTTAGCAATTTCTTGCTTAGTTTCTGTATTTATTCAATTTTCATCTAATATAAAGCTGTTCAGTTTCCATGAATTTGTAAGCTTTCTATTGTTTCTGATGTTGTTTAAGTCTAGCTTCAATGTATGATGGTCAGATGAGATGCAGGGTGTTATTTCAATTTTTCTCGTATATGTTGATACTTGCTCTGTGTCCATGTAAGTGATCAGTTTGGGGGAAGGTTCTTTGAGGTGCTGAGAAGCTTTCTATGTGTTTGAGTGGAATGTTCTGTAAATATCTGTTAGGTTCATTTAGTTTATGCATCAGTTAGATCCTGCCTTTCTCTGTTTAGTTTTGTATGGATGACCTGTTTATTAGCAAAATTGGAGTACTGAAAATCTTTTAAGTGTGGTGAGAAAGGTGATTTCAAAAAGAATTGCAAACAGAACCAGAGTACTTCTGAAAGAAGGCCTCGGGCTTCTGGAATATGTAGAAGGTGCAGCAAAGGCTGACGGTGGATTAATGAATATAAATCTACAAGGAACAAACAGAGTAACCCCTTGTCTGGAAACGATCAGAGGGGCCACTTGCAGGACCCAATGTTAAATTCAGATTAGCCATTTTAGGGCTGCAGCAGAGAAACTCATCTGCAGAACAATTAAACAGCATTGCTCTGGATATAAACATTAATAACCGAGATATCATAGTCAGTGCCAGCTTAAATATACTAATCAGAAAACTCAGGAAAGACGAAAAAAACAAATACTTTGGCAAATTTTTATAAATGATCAGAGGCCAAAACTAAATGTATTTATTTTTCCATTTATTTATTTATTCATTCACTTTACATTCTGATCACAGCCTGCCTTTCCTCTTATTCTCCTCTTCACACAGCCATTCTCCCGCCCCTGTTCTTCTCCTCTGAGAAGTGGGAAGCTCCACTTCCATCCTGCACATTAAGTCACTGCAGAGCTAGGCATATCCTCTTCCACTGATGCCAGCTAACATATCCCAAGATTCACAGGCAGGCAACAAAGTCAAGGACAACCCCCACTTCAGTTGTTAGAGCACCTGCTTGAAGACCAAGTTGCGTGTGTCTGCTATATATATGTGGGAGGAGGACTAGTTACAAACCATGTATGCTCTTTGGTTGATGGTTCAATCTCTGGGAGTCCCCAAGGGTCCTGGTCAGTTGATACTATTTTTCTTCCTGTGGAGTTCCTATCTCCTCTGTGTCCCCCAATCTTTCCCCTAACTCTTCACAAGACTTCCCAAGATCTGTCTAATGTTGAGCTGTGGGTCTCTGTATCCTTCTCAGCCAATGACTGTGTGGAGCCTCTCAGAGGATATTTATGCTAGACTGCTGTCTGGTAAGCATAAGTGATTATTGGTAATAGTATCAGGGATTGATTCTTACTCATGGAATGGATCTCAAGTTGGATTGGTCATTAGTTGGCCATAATACGAAATTAAACATTTGGCCTGCCGGGCGGTGGTGGCGCACGCCTTTAATCCCAGCACTTGGTAGGCAGAGGCAGGTGGATTTCTGAGTTCGAGGCTAGCCTGGTCTACAGAGTGAGTTCCAGGACAGCCAGAGCTACACAGAGAAACCCTGTTTTGAAAAACCAAAAAAAAAAAAAAAAAAAAAAATTGGCCGACAGTGGACAGATACAATAATAATCTCCCCCAAATCTTGGCCTCCAAATTAGCCTCTTAAGAAGGTATAAATATAACTTCTAAGGGTTGGGAGCTTATCCCAGAAAAAACAAACTGTAACATAACTCAAATATATAGGGCTTGAAGGTCAAATCAGAAAATTAAAGTCATATGTGATTGATATAGCCATGAATTCATGGGACAAAGTTTGCTGCAATAATTGGAGACATAAATTACCATTATGCTAACCTCAGAGTCAAGCTAAAAATGACAGAAGGGGGTTCCTGATGAAGGTATTAAAATATCTTATGAAGAACAGTCATGAATTATACAAGTTGTCCATAAAAAACACAACAGAACTTGGTTCTCCAACTTTATCTGCTGAGAGCATATCAAAAGCCCTACCACTAAAGTGGCTGGCTGACCAAACTATTTGCATTGTACAATGGCCTATGACAAAGGAAAAATTGTTAGGCCCTTAGAACATCTAGTTCCAGGGAAGCTGGAGGCTCAGCATATTGAAGAGTTCAACAAATACATGGAATTCTCATGTATTTGTTATTCAAAAATCTGGCACATGACAAAAGTTGACAGATCTGGGAACAATTAATAAAATCATATAGCCTAGAATCCCATCATGTTCATTTTTTCTTACCGCCTAGAATCCCAACACATTCATTTTCACCTAAAAAAAGGCCTATTTTGGTGACTGATTTCAAAGATCGTTTTCACCATCCCTTTACAAGAACAATATAGACAAGAGATTGCTTTCTCAGTACCTACTACTAATAATAGTTGTCAATAAAGATATATCATTAGAAAATATTGACACAAGAAATGTTAAGTTCTCCTAGCTTTTGCCAATATTTTGTACAAAAGACATTAAATATAATTTGTGAACACTTTTCTCAATCCATAACTTACCAATATATGGATGATATTTTGCCAGCTGATTCAAATAGATATACTTTAGAAAATATTTTTTGATAAAACAAGGAGACTCTTGTCTTGTTCTGTATTACAAATTGCTTGTGAAAAAATACAAAAAAAAAAAAAAAAAAGGGGGACACTATTATTTATCTAAAATCTAAGATAAGCCTGCAGGAAATTTGACCACAGAAGGTATAAATTAGGAGAGACCAATTAAGAACTCTTAATGATTTCTAAAACTTATTGGAGATAATAATAGGTTAAGGCCCATAATTAGATTAACTACAGAACAGCTAAGTAATTTAGTTTAAAACTTACATGGTAATAAGGCAACTATAGAAATACCTATACAGATTGCAACTGGCAATCCTCCACCACATATCTGTAATAAATGAAGCATTTTACATATTATTATAGAAAGCATATTACAGGTATATTACAAAGTCCTACAGGACAAGCAGTTGTACAAAGATCTAACCCGATTTTATAGGAGATGCTTAACAAACAGAAAGAGGTAACAAAAAAATCCAATGGATAGATAATAATACTTTGTTAACTTTAAATTTTTAAATGCTAATGAACAAAACCTAACAGCTGTTGAGAGACATTGGATTATGGAAAAAAATCTGCCGAACTAAGTCATATCATTTATATTAAGGATATCTGAACTTTAAAATAGAGGGAAGGAAATACATTATGCTGGGCGAGAGGTTTTGTCTTTGTTTCAACAGGAGAAGCAAAACTGTAGATTCCATTCAAATTCATAAAATCCAGATTTGACAGGGGGAGATGCCTGAAGATGCTGACTGCAGACATGAAAGAAATCAAGAAGACCAACAAAACAAGTAACTTGTATTACTGATTACTCAACATGGGAACAGTGCTAAAGCTGGCTACGAAATAAAAATGTCTTCAGCTAGAATTTGAGCTATACATAGCCAATAAATCTTTTTGGCTATGGAATCCTCAGGATTTATCATGCTATCTTTTCAACTGACATGTATTTTTTTTAAGTATTATAGTTTGAGGCAGAGCAGCTTGTCCCATCAGGGGTATAGGTAAGCAAAGGTGGGTCAGGAACATATGTCCAATACAGCTTCCCAGTCACCATTGTCAGGGCACTCAGCAAGCTCAGAGGTCAGCATCATTTTTTTTCTTGGCATCAGCATGTCTCACCCATTGATCTGGTGGCCACCATGCTCCTTCAGAATCCTGCAGAAAAAAAAACACAAACGTGCTCTCTTCCCCATATTAAATACCTGATCGGGATCATGCTATACACCCGTAAATGGATCCTTCCCTTTCAAATAGGCTTAAATATGCCTACTTGTAGGGTGGCATAGACGCTCAGCAGAAAGTTCCTTGACATCCAAATTTTTTTAAAAAATTAAAATAAGAAGAACATGATTTAAATAAATCTGTAGTATATAGGGATATAACTCCCCCTTTTAATTTTATGAAGATATTGTTTTAAAGTTCCATGGGCCCCTTCCACAATCCCTTGTTCTTGAGGATTATAAGGAATCCCAGTAATATGGGTAATATTAAATTGTTGACAAAAAAAAAAAAAAAAAAAAAAGACTCATATGCTCGACTGCAATAGCCAGTTCCATTATCTGTTACTATTTTATTATTACTAGATAATTTATTTATCTACATTTCACATGTTATCTCCTTTCTCCATTCCCCCTGCCAGAAACCCCTTATCCTATCCCCATCTCTCCTGCTTCTATGAGGGTGTGCCCCCACACATCCACCCACTCCTGTCTCCCTGCCCTTGAATTCCCTGACACTGGGGCACCCACCCTTCATGGTACCAAGTCCTTCCTCTCCCACTGATGCCCAACAAGGCCATCCTCCACTACATATAGAGCTGGAGTCATGGGTTCCTCCATGTGTACTCCCAGGCTAGTGGTTTAGACCCTGGGAGCTCTGGTTGCTTGGTATTGTCACTCTCCCCATATGGACACAAGGCCTTTAACTCCTTCAGCCTTCTCTCTGACTCCTCCACTGGGGACCCCCATGATCAGTTCAATGATTAGCTGTGAGCATCCACTTCTGCACATGTCAGGCTCTGGATAAGCCTCTAGGGGACAGCTATATCAGGCTCCTGTCAGCATGCACTTCTTGCCATCCACAACAGTGTTTACATTTGGTAATTGCACATGGGATGGATCCCCAGGTGGGGCAGTCTCTGGGTGGTCCCCCCTCCAGTCTCTGCTCTACACTTTCTCCCCATATTTGCTCCCATGAGTACTTTGTTACTACTTCTAAGAAGGACCGAAGCACCCACACTTTGGTCTTTCTTCTTCTTGGCCTTCATGAAGTTTGTGAGGTGTATCTTGGGTATTGTGAACTTTTGGGCTAATATCCTATCATCAGTGAGCACATACAATGTGTGTTCTTTTGTGATTGGGTTACCTCATTCAGGATGATATTTTCTAGTTTCATTCATTTGCCTCAGAATTTTATGGATTCATTGTTTTTCATACCTGAGTAGTACTCTATTGCATGAATGTACCACATTTTCTGTATCCATTCCTCTGTTGAAGGGCATCTGGGTTCTTTCTAGCTTCTGGTTATTATAAATAAGGCTGCTATGAACTTAGTGGAACATATGTCCTTATTATATGTTGGAGCATCTTTTGGGTATATGTCTAGGAGTAGTATAGCTGGATCTTCGGGTAATGCTATGTCCAATTTTCTGAGGAACCTCCAAACTGATTTCCACAGTGGTTGTACCAGCTTACAATCTCATCAACAATGGAGGAGTGTTCCTCTTTCTCCACATCCTAGCCGGCATCTATTGTCACCTGAGTTTTTGATCTTTGCCATTCTGACTGGTGTGAGGTGGAATCTCAGGGTTGTTTTGATTTGCATTACCCTGATGACTAAAGAGGTTGAACGTTTCTTTAGGTGCTTCTTGGACACTCGATATTCCTCGGTTGAAAATTCTTTGTTTAGCTCTGTACCCCATTTTTAATAGGGTTACTTGAGTGTTTGGAGGCTAATTTCTTGAGTTCTCTGGATATCTTGGATTTTAGCCCTCTATGTAGGATTGGCAAAGACTTTTTCCAACCTGTTGGTTGCCATTTTATCCTAATGACAGTGCCCTTTGCCTTACAGAAGATTTGCAATTTTATAAGGTCCCATTTGTTAATTCTTGATCTTAGAGCAGAAGCCATTGGTGTTCTGTTCAGGAACTTTCCCCCTGTGCCCTTGTGTTCAAGGCTCTTCCCAACTTTCTCTTTTATTTGTTTCAGTGTATCTGGTTTTATGTGGAAGTCCATACAAGGAGATAAGAATGGATCAATTTGCATTCATCTACATGCTGACCTCCATTTGAACCAGCACCATTTGTTGAAAATGCTGTCCTTTTCCCACTGGTTGGTTTTAGCTCCTTTGTCAAGATCAAGTGTGGGTTCATTTCTGGGTGTTCAATTCTATTCCATTGATCTTCCTGCTTGTCTCTGTATCAATACCATGCAGTTTTTATCAATATTGCTTTGTAGTATAGCTTGAGGTCCAGGATGGTGATTCTCCCAGTAGTTCTTCTATTGTTAAGAATAGTTTTTGCTATCCTGTGTTTTTTGTTATTCCAAATGAATTTGCAAATTTCTCTTTCTAACTCTATGAAGAATTGAGTTGGAATTTTGGTGAGGATTGAATGGAATCTGGAGATTGCTTTTTGGCAAGATAGCCATTTTTACTATATTTATCCTGCCAATCCATGAGCATGGGAGAGCTCTCCATCTTCTGAGATCTTCGATTTCTTTCTTCAGGGACTTGAAGTTCTTGTCATACAGATCTTGCTTGGTTAAATTCACAACAAGGTATTTTTATATCATTTGTGACTATTGTGAAGTGTGTCATTTCCCTGATTTCTTTCTCAGCCTGTTTATCCTTTGAGTAGAAGATGGCTACTGACTTGTTTGAGTTAATTTTTTATCCAGGCACTTTGCTGAAGTTGTTTCTCAGGCTTAGGAGTTCTCTGGTGGAAGTTCTGGAATCACTTATTTTCTATTGTTTCTATTGTGTGGAATAGTTTCTAGAGAATTGGTATTAGGTCTTCTTGGAAGGTTTGGTAGAATTCTGCACTAAAACTATCTGGTCTTGGGCTTTTTGTTGTTGGGGGGACTTTTAATGATTGCTGCTATTTCTTTAGGGGTTATGGGCCTGTTTAGATGGTTTATCTGATCCTGATATAACTTTGGTACCTGGTGTCTGTCTAGAAATTCATCCAGATTTTCCAGTTTTGTTTTGTATAGGATTTTGTAGTGGGCTCTGATGATTTTTTAATTTCCTTGGTTTCTGTTGTTATGTCTCCCTTTTCAGTTTTGATTTAATAAAATTAATAAAATTAATAAATTTGGATACTGTCTCTGTGCCCTCTGGTAAGGCTGGCTAACAGTTTATCTATCTTCTTGATTTTCTCAAAGAACCACCTCCTGGTTTTGTTGATAAGTTGTATAGTTCTTTTTGTTTCTACTTGGTTGATTTCAGCCCTGAGTTTGATTATTTCCTGTCCTCTACTCCTCTTTGCTGTATTTCCTTCTTTTTTTCTAGAGCTTTCAGGTGTGCTCTCATGTTGTTAGTGTATGCTCTCCAGGTTTTTTTGGAGGCACTTAGAGCTGGGAGTTTTACTCTTAGCACTGCTTTCATTGTGTCTCATAATTTTTGGTATGAAGAGCCCTCATTTTCATTAATTCTAAAAAGTCTTTAATATCTTTATTTCTTCCTTGACCAAGTTATCACTAGGTAGAGCATTGTTCATTTTCCTCATGTATGTGGGTTTTCCATTGTTTTTTAATTATTGAAGATCAGCCTTAGTACGTGGTGCTCTGATAGGATTCAAGGAATTATTTCAATATTTTATATCTGTTGAGTGTTTTGTGACCAATTATATAGTCACAACACCTTTTGGAGAAGGTACCATGAGGTGCTGAGAAGAAGGTATATTCTTTTGTTTTAGGATGAATTTTTCTATAGATATCTGCTAAATCCATTTGGTTCATAACTTCTCTTATTTCACTGTGTTTCTATTTAGTTTTTGTTTCCGTGATCTGTCCATTGATGAGAGTGGGGTGTTGAAGTCTTCCACTATTATTGTGTGAGATGCAATGTGTGCTTTGAGCTTTAGTAGAGTTTTGTTTATGAATGTGGATGCCCATGCATTTGGAGTTCAGAACTGAGAGTTCATCTTGATTCACTTTTCCCTTTGATGAGTATGAAGTGTCCTTCCTTATCTTTTTTGATATTTTGGTTGAAAGTTGATTTTATTCAATATTTGAATGGCTACTCCAGCTTGTTTCTTGGGATCATTTGCTAGGAAAATTGTTTTCCAGCCTTTACTCTGAGGTAGTATCTGTCTTTGTCACTGAGGTGTGTTTCCTGTATGCAGCAAAATTCTGGGTCCTGTTTCTGTATCCAGTCTGTTAGTCCATGTCTTTTTTTGGGGGGGTGGGGGGGGAAATGAGTCCATTGATGTTAAGAAAAAGTGATTGTTACTTTCTGTTATTTTTGTTATTAGAGGTAGAGTTATGTTTGTGTGACTATCTTCTTTGGGGTTTGTTGGAAGAAGATTACTTTCTTGCTTTTTCTAGGGTATATTTTCCCTCCGTGTATTGGAGTTTTCCCTCTATTATCCTTTCTAGGGCTGGATTTTTTGGAAATATATTGTGCAAATTTGGTTTCACAATGGAATATCTTGGTTTCTCCAACTATGGTAATTGAGAGTTTTGCTGCATATAGTAGCCTGGGCAGGTATTTGTGTTCTCTTGGGGTCTGTATGACATATGTCCAGGATCTTCTGGATTTTATAGTCTCTGTTGAGAAGCCTGGCGTAACTCTGATAGGTCTGCTTTTATAAGTTATTTGTCCCTTACTGCTTTTAATGTTCTTTCTTTGTTTTGTGCATCTGGTGTTTTCATTATTATGTGATAGTAGAAATTTTTTCTGATCTAATCTATTTGAAGTTCTTTTTCATAGGCATCTTTTTTTTTAGGTTAGGGAAGTTTTCTTCTGTAATTTTGTTGTAGATATTTACTGGCTTGTTAAGTTGAGAATCTTTGCTCTCTTCTATACATATTATTCTTACATTTGTTCTTCTCATTGTGCCCTGGAATTCCTGGATGTTTTGGGTTAGGAGTTTTTCACATTTTGCATTTTCTTTGACAGTTGTGTCAATGTTTGCTATGGTATCCTCTGCACCTGAGATTCTCTCTTCTATCTTTTGTATTCTTTTGGTAATGCTTTCATCTATGACTCCTGTTTTCTTTCCTGGGTTTTGTATCTCCAGGGAAGTATCTCTTTGTGATTTCTTTATTGTTTCTACTTCTATTTTTATGTTCTAGGTGTTTTTGTTCAGTTCCTTCACCTGTTTAGTTGTGTTTTCTTGTAATTCATTAAGGGATTTTTGTGTTTTCTCTTTAAGGGCTTCTACCTGTTTACTGTGTTTTCTTGTATTTCTTTGAGGGAGTTATTTATGTCCTTCTTAAAGTCCTATATCACTGATGTGAGAACTGATTTTAAACCTGAATCTTGCTTTTCTGATGTCCTGGGATATTCAGAACTTGTTATGGTGGGAGACGTAGTTTCTGGTGATGCCAAATAACCTTAGTTTCTGTTGCTTATGTTCTTGAGCTTGCCTTTCACCATCTGGTTATCTCTAGTGCTACCTGCCCTCACTGTCTCTGACTGGAGCCTGTCTCTCCTGTTATCTTGGTTGTGTCATAACTTCTCAGAGTCCAGCTGTCTCTGTGATCCTATGATCCTGAAATCCAGACTGTAAGAGCTCCTAGGAGTCAGGCTGCTTCTGGGAGCCTAAAATTCTGGTGTGACCAAGCTACTGAGATCCTGTTATCCTATGATCCTGTGTTCTTGAGTGTGTTAGAGATCCTTGGAGTTCAGCCTCCTCTGAGTGTTCTGGGATTGGGTGCAGAGCTGACACCCTAGGTCTGCTCAGGGCAGAAGCCCATACCAGAATGAACCCATACCCCTTGTCAGGAGGAAGTTCCTGGGTTCCTGCAGGTCCCAGTTACTTCTTTTGTTATGGGATAGGGGGTGTCACGGCCTCCTCACCTAAGATCCTGGACTTGTTAAAGCTCCTAGGAGTCCAGCCTTCTCTGAATGTTCTGGGATTGGGTGCAGAGCTGTCGCCCTAGGTCTCCCCAGGCAACAGCATAAAGAGGGGGTCAGGGGGAAGTTTTCTTAAAAGAATTTCTAGCACCCAACTCCAAAACCACTATTTTGGAAATTCTTCCCGAAATAAAAGCCATTTGGGGGACTGGAGGAATGTTTTAGTGGTTAAGAGAGCTTGCTCCACAATCATGAGGACTGAAGTTTTTATCTCAGCATGTATCTAACAAGTTTGACATCCCACACAAACCATATCCCCAACTCAGAGTGAGAAGAGACAGAAAGACCACTTTAAGTTTGTGGCTATTACTAGCCTAGCCAAGAAGCTCAAGCTCCAATTTCAGAAAGAACCTGCCTTAAAAAAGTAGGTGAAGAATATTAATGGGCATCTGCCACCCTCATTTAGTCTTTGTATGTGCACATAGTAGCACGAACATACAGGCATACACTTGCACACACAGACATATCAACATGCAAATAAATAAACTTTTTTTTTAAAAAGCATCAAACTCATTTCTAATTCTAAAACTTTGTTATACTGTTTTGGGTAATTTGAATGAAAATGTCTCCCATAGGTTCATATTCTTGAATACCTAGTCCCCAGTGGACTTGATTGGGAAAAATTAGTAGCTGTGACTTTGTTGGAAAAGTATAATCACTGAGGGCAGTCTGAGCTTTAAGAAGACTCCAACCATCATAGTGTGCTCTCTGTCTCCTCCTTGACGAACAGGATATGAGGTCTCACCTGCTGTGGTAGCTTTTTTGTGTGTGTGTGTGTGTGTGTGTGTGTGTGTGTGCGCGCGCGCGCGCACGCCTGTGTGCTTGTTCTCTGGCATCACAGTCTAATGCTTTGGAATTGTAATTCTTATTAGGCTCTTATTTTTACAAGTTGCCTTTGTCATGGTGTTTTGTCACAGTAATAGAAACCTAAGATACCCATTTTTACTATAAAAAGTCTCTCATGTGTTACAAAATTATTGTTTATCAGTATATCAACATGTTTAGTAAACAAATGATGTTTTACTTTTAAGTTTTCACAGCTCAATAGTGTGTTAGTTGAACACAGTCTTGTCCTTTGAAAATTATAAACAAACAGGATTGTGCAGTGATGTGCTCAAACCCAGGATGCTAGGGAGTCAACAAAAGCTGAGTGGAGGAAAGTAGCTTAGCAATGAAATAAAGCAAAACATTGTCTTAGGGACTTATTCCCTTTTGGAAAGCAGATTTTATTCAGATCACAGCTGTTTCTTATTTTGTCTAAAAATGGTCATATCCAGTAGAGAAAATATGACGGTTTCAACCTTATATAGAGGATCAGCTGTTTGTGCCAGCCTTCTCTTTCTCTGCTGGGGGAGATTCAAGGTGCATGATTCATTAAGCTAGTACCAAAGCTCAGCTGTGAACACACAGAAGCAAACCAGGCCCTTGCCCTGAGACCCTCTCAGGTGGTATACAGGGAGCAGAAAGCTCTCCATTCACATAGGAAGGAGAAATTCAGCTATTGATCCCACCCTAGAAATAACTGAGTTGATATCATGATGTTTCTTGGGAAAAATAGGAGCAGATTTGGGAGCCCAGCAATTCTGGTTCTTTCTCCTACTCCCTGCCAAAGGTTAATACACATGCAGAAACCCTTCCCAAGCATCACTCCATACTCCACAGGAAAAAGAGCAGCTTCAATGATGGTGAGAAACTTGAAATAGGTGCCATCTCCTTTAGACTGCCTTTCCAAGGCTTGCCAGTTTGTACCTCTCCACTGGCACCTGCCTCCCCCTCCTGTTCTAAGGAAGCCTTAGAATTGGTCCTTTTCTTTTACCCCATACAGAAGAAATATTAAACTCCTGAGGGAACATACTTGATTAATATGAAAAGTGGTTACTCATGTGAGGACTCTACTGAGTGAAGAGTTAAGTCCTCCAATGAAGTTGTTCCTTATTTCCGGTGGGACAGGGCATCTCAATATGTCCAGAGAATTCCTTATAGCAAAATGTTTTTAGGAAGAATTCTAAAAAGGGCCAGTGAAATGGCTTGTGGGTAAAGGAGCTTGTCACAATCCTGTTAATTTAAGTTCAAACTCCAGAATCCTATAGAAGGGGAGAAACAACTTCTGAAAGTTTTCCTGTGAATGTTTTATGCATGCAATGGTATGTGTGAATGTGCACACACACACATACACACACGTGTGTATATATATACATATGTATGCATATATATATATATATATATATATATATATATATATATATCTTTAATCTATCTATATATGAACAAATTAGTGTCATCTTTATTCAACATTTCAATAGGTCCTGCACTAAATGTGTTGGTTTGAATGTCTCTTACAAAAGCATATCTTTCAGTACTTGGTCCCCAGTTGGTGAAACTATTTGGGAAAGATTAGGACATGTGGATTTGTTGGAGAAAGTGTGTCAATTGGAGCAGCCATTATAGTTTCAAAAGACTCATGTCATCTTCAGTGTGCCTCTTTGTCTTCTATCTGTGCATCAAAATATAAGCCCTTAGTTCTTCCTACCACAGTGTCTGTTCTCCACCACCATGGACTCTAAACCCTCTGAAAATGTAATCCAATTAAATCCTTGCTTTTATAAGTTTCTCTGGCCATGGTATTTTGTCATAGAAATGTAATACAAAAGTTAAGAAACTTCAGATAAATCTTTGTGGTTAAACTCTTACAGTTTTAAATGTTGGTTCATTTCTTTCTCTCTCCTTTCATCCATACCTCTATGGTGCTCTCTCTAAATGGGGCTCTGTTGTCCTGACATCTAATTTTGTATTTATGCTTTTTATCTGTTAGTCAGTGCCACAAAGCAGAAATAATAATAGGCCAAAAAATACTAGAGTTTAAAATGTTTCTGTGTTATCATGGCCTTTGTGACACTTAGAATAAAGAAAATGAACAACAACTAAAATGTTAATTAATGTAGAGATACTTTAGAGTTTATAGAAAGAACTTCTTTTCTGATTTTAACCAAACTGGCCACATTTTAATAATTACATAAATCATGGATCTGGGACTTATTATAAGAGTTAATAATATTTTTAATAACTTTAATTTTATATTGAAATATTCTAGAGCCTTTATACATGAGACTTATATGACAAGCAAGATATTATGAAAAATACTCTTAAGGACTATCTGAAAAATTAATGAGTTAAATTCATTCTATTTGTTTTATCCTAAAAATACTAACATTGTCTAAATATTATATATCCTTTCAAGGAAAGGCTCTTCACTTCTCTCACATAGAAAGAATTTTTCCCATGGAACACTTTGATTCAGAAATAATTTATAATGGGTTAGAATGAGAATACTGTGAATAATGTAGCATAATGTATTCCTCATAGTTATTTTATTAGATTCTTACACATTAATAATTGTTGAGGATCAAGTCACATTACCTCAAATATGATTATGAAAGACCAAGACATTCCACCTCAAAATACACTATTGCCATATATTTTGAATTATTCTGAGAAATTGCAGACATGGAGGCAGCTCTTAAAATAAATTTAAAGCTATTGAGGAAACCTGAAGACTGAAAGCATCTATGACAGAAATGGGGCTGCTCAAGATAGTGAGTTTTTAAATTAAAATATAATTACATCATTTACTTCCAATCATTTTCTCCTCCCAATCTTACCCATGCTGGTTCTCTCTTAAATCCATTTCTTTTATTAATGTAATATATATGATGTATTTATATGTTAAATTTAATTTCATTTAAATTTAATAAAATTATTATATTTATATGCAATATATTAAGATTAAAAACAATATATTATAATGCTGTAATACATATATATTAATATAATATTAAATGTATGTAATATATACATTTGTACATATACACCAGCACACACATGAATACATACACACACCCTCACACACAAAGGCATTTATATGTATACATGTAGACATGTAAGTAATAATATCATACAGAACTTATCTATGTCCAACTTTACACCACAGCATATTAGTGACTATGAATACAGTAGTACATATCACTTCAATCTTCTCCTTTCTCAGCCTGCAGGCCACCTGCCTGAGCTTAAGATTACTCCTGGAAAAATAAAAATTATGAAAAGAACAGCTTCATGAAGAATTGGTTCAGAAACCTGCCACAGGAAAAACTAAGCTATACTTCTGAAGGACATGAGCTCACCACACATGGATATTTGGAATACAGACTTTTCCTCCTTATTTGTACAGGTGCATTCCAGCAGTAAACTAGATTACACTTCAACATGTCACAGAAATCCTGGAACCTAGCAATAGTAAAGTATTTACTAGTACCTTGGTAGTAATAGTTAGAGGAGAGGTCATGAGTGATCCAATGTAAGAAACAGGAAAACAGTTTGTGCAAATCCACTGGCTGATCCGCAGAACAACTTTTGAGGTTCTAAAATCTTTGAGATGGAGACTAGAGAGATGCCTCAGACAATAGAATGCCTGTGTTTTAGGTATGAAGAACTAAGCTTGACCCCCAGAAACCACATAGAAAGTCAGGCATGGTGGACTAAACTTGTACGCTCAGAAAGTGCAAGATAGGAGGTAGAGACAGGGTTCCTAGAAACTCACTGACCAGACAGCTTAGCCAATTTGATCAATTCCAGATCAACGTGAAACCCTGTCTCAAACAAAGAGTATAAGATCTCTGATGAACCACATGCAAAGCCAATTTTTTATCTTCTTATGCACACAAACATGTATGTACAACTGCACACCTGTATGCATGAACGCATAAACAAACATTTGGGGAAAATTGAAGGAAATAAAAATTGCTGTGATGGGACACCATGACCAAGGCAGCTCTTACAAAGGACAACATTTAATTGGGGCTAGCTTGCAGGTTCAGAGGTTCAGTTTATTATCATCATGGTGGGAAGCATAGCAACTTCTAGGCAGGCTGAAGGAGCTAAGGTTCTGAAGGCAGCTAAGAGGAGTGTCTCAAAGCCCATCTCCACAGTGACACACTTCCTCCCACAAAGCCACACCCCTAGTAGTACCACTCCCTGGGCCAAGTATATTCAAACCATCCCACAGTGCAAGTTAGTACAATGTACTCAAAATATATGCAATGTATTATATTTTTAGAAATATATATATAGAACTCTATCTAAGACAAAAAACACTTAGAAAATCACTGAATTACAAGGAAATAGAAAGGTGTAGCAGTTTAAAATGATGATAATTTGTTTTTAAATTTGTATATGTTATTTATGTAAAAACTCTGTTCTTTAAATGTAAATTGTATAGGTTTCTATGTGCATGCTGGCAACACTGTAGTGGTAATACTCTTAAATTTTACCTGTGTTCAGTTTATATCTGGCTGATATAACACAAAGTACTTTTGTCTTTAGTAATGATATTTGAAATAAGAACCGTGGGAGGCAGAGACAAGTGGATCACCATGAGTCCCAAGCCTGTGAAAGGTACATAGGGAGACTTTGGCTTGTAAACCAAATATAAAAGCAAACAAACAAAAAAAAGAATCAAGAATACTGTTTTTAACTTTTTATTGATTCTTTGTGGATTTCACATCATATATTCCAATCCCATTCATCTCCTAGCCCTCTATCCTTCCAATCTTCTCCAAAATAAAATAAATAAAATAATGATGATAACAATAATCTCCTCATAGAAGCTGTAGTGTGTCACACAGTATACCCTTTTGTCTGTACATCTTTACTTGTAAATATTCATTGGTCTGTTTCAAGGCCTCTGGTTTCTACTACACTGTCCATACTGGATCTTCAAAGCCAGACCTCCACAGTGACACACTTCTTTTAGCAAGGCAATCATAGGCCAACCATACTCAAACCACCACAGATCTTTATTTATTATTTTATGCTTTAAAATCAGGTGAAGAGTCCGAGGTTTACATGTAAGAATTGCGTACATTTGTAAGGTGGTGAATCAACTGAAATGAAATTTATTTTTTATTACAAATATTTTACCTCTCTAACTGAACTTTTTTATAAAGATAAATATCAAGAGAAAAGAAAAATGGTTTCTCAGAAGAAGTTATTTTGTTTCAAGCCTGGGATGCATATCCTTGCATCCTCAAAAAAATTGACAATTACTGAGCTAATTCAGTTATAGGCGCTCATAGAAAAAATAAAACACATGTCCTTAAACTGCTCATCATGATTCACTCTCACATCTCTAAATATTTCTGCTAAAATATATATTTTATTTAAATTTTAAGAACAAGGGTATATCTTTATAATATATAATGAGAATAATGAGTAGTTCTTGAGAAATCAAAATGGAATCAAACTCATTCTAGCCAACGAAAACAAGGCAGTGGGAAAACCATCATAAACATCACTAGATATTAAATTTGGTTTTCAAGCTATTGCAGGGTAAACTGCTTGACCAAATATGCAACAGCCACACACGATAAAAGTCATAGAGTTATTCTGTAGTGTGAATATCAGTTACTTCCCCAGATTTCTACAAAATACAAACCCTGTGACAGTATAAAGGGGCACTATTCCAAAGGGATAAAGTTGAAAATGATATAGCTAACAATTTAGTTCTGACTTTGCTGACTTGAAATTAGAGATATGTAGGAGGAACTAAGGTGGGAGGAATAAAGAGAGAGAGGAGGACAAAGGAGAGGAAGAGGAAAAGGAAGAGAAGGAGCTAAGAGAGAGATGGAGAATGAGAGAGAGGAGATGGAGGCTGATGTTCGCTTGTCTGTAGCAGTCAAAGGTAGTTGGTATATCTAGGTTGGGTATTGGGTTACACCTCTGATTGTAAGGGTATCTTGTTATTGATCATTACTAAATATATAAGCCTTTGGATAATCTAAGCATTAAGAATCTCATCCATACCGAGCCCATATGGTTGGGAGGATAGTCCAGGCACTGCCCAGCCTTGCAGAAACAGCGTGAAAGTATGGCAGAGCCATCTCCCATGCTGGCATCTTGTGGGTGGCAAGGCTGGTGTCTCTAGCTGGTGGGTTCTAGCTGTGGGGCCCACATGGCCACTGGCCACTGAACATGGCGACTATCTAGCCACAGCTTAGATAGTCGGCTTGATTGGCGGACGCTTTTTTAAAATAATTACTACAACAGAGATGGCCTTAAATTATCCATCAGGTAATGTATGGAATTGTTACTCTGCCTACATTGCCAGTCTATTCCAAACTTTCATGGTTCATTTGGTAAGTATAAAGGAGACTCACTCTTAAGAGCAGTAAGAAGATAAAAGTCTTCACTCACCCTAGTTCTAACACTTAACATAGTATGAAAATACTTGGTATTCCAGGCACAAGTACCCATAATTTATCCCTACATAATTTTTCAAAAGCTGGTTACAAATATTAAATAATTTTGAAAGTAACATTGGAGCTGGGGAGAAGGCTCAGAATGAAAAGCCAAGTTCCAATCCAGGTCTCACATAAGTTACATGTGGCATCGCCTACAGCAGAATCACCTACTATCCTCTTCTGGCTTCCTCATGAACTGCTCTCATATGCTCATACTACATATACAATAACACATATACAATTAAAAATAAAATAAGTCTTTAACATAACTAATTTTATCTCATCATTCTTTGAGATCGCAGTTTCCTCCTTTGACAAAAACAAGCCCATCTTTTAAAAACACTTTTGTGTGTTTGTGTGTGTGTGTGTGTGTGTGTGTGTGTGCCCACACATGTACACATATGTGGTACCCATGGAAGCCAGAAGAGGGCATTGCTTTTCTTAGAATGTATGCCACAGTCAGGTGAGCCATTCACTGTAGATGCTGAGAATGAAACATAGCTCCTCTGAAAGAGGAGTAAGGTGCTCTTTTCTGAAGTATCTTGATAGCTTCAGAAGGTCAGATTAATATAACCATTTCCCACTACTAACCTATAAAAGACTAATACCTGTAAGGAAAAAGAGAAACATGAGCTACCCACACTAATGCATTCTGTAGTTTAGCTTAAGAAATGCCTCTGGACTCTCTTGATTTAAGTATCACGGGGGATGGATATGGAGTTTCACATATCTCTTGCATCACTCACCCTTTCACCTTTGACTCTATCCCTTCTCTAATGATGAGAACATTCTAATACCAGATCATGACATGTCAACCATTAGTTATTACAAGTCAATAAATCATGCCACATGAAGTATTAAAGTTTACCTAATAGGCTACATTTTTAACCCAAAATATACTTATGTACTCATATAAAAATTCAACTAGACATATCATGCTCTGTTCCCCTGCTCTAACTTCCTAAATTCAGCCAATACTCATTTTCCAGATATACGTCAATGTAAATTTGGAAAATCAAATGCATTTCTTCTGGAGTATTAGTGTTAATTTCACTGTCATATTTGAAACTGTTCCTCCAGATATACTCTATTAAAGGAGTCTAGTTAGGAATGGGTCATTAAGGACATCTTTAGACAAATTGAAAACTCTTAAAGACAGCTGCTAAAGGAAGTTTACATCTGAGACTTCAAGCCAAGATGAGTTATTCTCTCAGACACAGGAGGGAAGGGTTACTTGCACTGACCAACTCTTCCCACAGTGACTTAATTCAAGTCTCAGCTTCATTAGTTCTAGTTTCAAGATTCTGATCCTTTTCAAAGTCTACTCTGCTTTTCTCTTGATAAATTTGTTTAAAAGTTATGGATAAAATCACATTGAAGTCTGTAGCCTATAAAATTAAATGTTATATATTTTTTTCTGTTCTGTTCTTTAACTATAACAAATCAGAAATTCTTTGGAACACTGAAGAAGCTCTTAATCTACTATGTATTGATATAAAATTTTCAAACTCTAAATTTTCCATTCTCTTTCTATGATTGTGCTAGCACCATGAATCATAGTAATCTTAAGATATGGATTTTATGGTCGTCATGGCTGAATTAATGCCCAAAAACTACAGTCAATTGTTTTCCAACATACTTACATCAAAATGCATTTTATTACAGGGGCTGAGGGGATAGTTGCCTCAATAAAGTGCTTGTTCTGCAAGCAAACAGACCTGAGTTCAAAGTTCCATATCTTACACCAGGCATACTCCTCTATTCCTAGCATAAAGATACAGAACTGAAGGTTAATTTGTTCTCTCTGGGCAGCCAATGTAGCTGAATCTATGACTTTCAGATTCAGTAAGATTCTCTGTCTCAAAAAATAAGGTAGAGAGAAATATAAACCTCTTGCTCCCACGCTTATGTATACACACATGAGCATTCGCACATGACATTAACTCTATGGGAAAAATGTACAAAGGCAATTAATTGAGATTCTCTTTCACAGTGCTGGGTATATAACTCTGAGACAGTGCTCACTTAACATGTAAAAAGCTTTGAGTCCTCATTGCTGCAACATATAACAAGGACATATGTTCCACTATGTTCATAGCATCCTCACTTATAATAGCCAGAAGCTGGAAAGAAGAGCCCAGAGTAGATATAGAAAATGTACATTTACACAATAGAGTAAAACTCAGGTTTTAAAAACAATGAATTTATGAAATTCTTACACAAATAGATGAAACTAGAAAATATCATCTTGAGTGAGGTAACCCAGTCACAAAAGAACACACATGGTATGTACTCACTGATAAGTTGATATTAGCTCAAAAGCTCACAATACCCAAGATACAACTCACAGACCACATGAAGCTTAGAAAGAAGGAAGACCAAAGTGTGGATGCTTCTTAGAAGGAGAACAAAATACTCAGGGAGGAAATACGGAGACAAAATGTGGAGCAGAGACTGAAGGAAAGGCCATTCAGAGACTGCCTTACCTGGGGATCCACCCCACATACAGACACCAAACTGCACTACTGCAGATGCCCAAAAGTGCTTGCTGACAGGAGCCTAATATGGCTGTCTCCTGAGAGGCTCTGCCAGAGTCTGACAAATACAGAGGCTGATGCTTACAGCCAACCATTGGACTAACCATGAGGTCTCCCATGTAGGAGTTAGAGAAAGTACTGAAGGAGCTGAAGGAGTTTGCAGCCCCATAGGAAGAACAACAATATCAGCCATCCAGACCCTCCCAGAGCTCCCAGGGACTAAACCACCAACCAAAGAACACACATAGAGGGAACCATAGCTCCAGACACATATGTAAGAGAGGATTGCTTTGTCAGGCATTAATGGGAGGAGAACCCCTGGGTCCTGTGAAGGCTCGATGCTCCATTGTAGGGGAATGCCAGGGCAGGAAGACAAGAGTAGATGGGTAGGAAAACACACTCATAGAAGTAGGTGGAGGGGAGATGGGAAAGGGAGCTTCAGGAGGGAAAACCAGGAAAAGGGATAACAATTAAAATGTAAATAAAGAAAATATCCAATACAAAAAAAAAAAAAAGCTTTTGGTTTCATCTCCAGCATCACATATATGTGATATGGTCTCGTACACCTGTAATCACAGTCCTTGGCAGTTGGAAACAGGAGCATGGAAAGTTCAAGTCCATCCTCAGCTATATATCTAGTTACAGTCCTACAAAGACTACATGACACCAAGTCTCAAAATCCAATTATCTTTCACCAAAGGGGCAAGAGATTAGCTAAGTCTCCTGGGATCCACTTAGTGCTTCCTTAGCTCATAGTAAAAACTAAAAAGACCTTAGAGCAGAGACAAGAATGAGCAGAGTTAGTGAAGAGTCCTACCCTTTAGCAATGATAATTTAAATCACCCCTTTAAGAAAAAGAACCTCAAGCATATGAAGTAATGAGCGTGGTCATAGGAGTCATGAAATAGAGAATGGAAAAAGCTCAAATGTGACCAGTGACAGATACAGTAAATGTCAAGACAATTGCATGTATTTCTGAATATTACATAATTGCTTATTCTCTCTTTCCTCATTGCCATTAATATTTTATATAAAGAAGATGAGTTGCCATTAGTTTAAAATTTTGTTTCAAGTGATGAACTGTTCAAATAGAACTGTAACTTTCAGAGATGAAAGTGATCAGAACTTGAATCCTCTCATTTTAAGAAGAATAGTGTATCTTTTTCATCTTTACTTTCTTCAAATTTTGCAAATAACTTTACTGCCCTGGAACTGACAATATTTCTGTGGCCTCCAAAGTACTGAGATTCATACAACCCATTTTTTTCAAGGAACCATGATGCATATTTGGGGTAGAAGGGGCTCATACAGGAATATGCTTGCTCTTGTTGTATGTGGTTTTATGAGGGCATGAATTTAATACCCAGGGCTCATATAATATGTCAAAGTGAAATGCCATATTTCTATAATCCCATCACTTTTCCCAACAGCTATTTTTTTCCATAGTCACAGAATCACAATGACCATTTGGTCTCAAACTCAAGCTACCTGTATTTGAACTACTGTGATCTCCCACTTACTATTTGTGGACCTTTGGGAAAGTGATAGCCTCTCTATGTCTGTCTGTATAACGATTATAACAGATTCACAAGGCTGTCCGGAGTATTAGACACCATTGATAAAAATCACTGAGAATTGCACCAGTACCCACAGTGATCATTCTGTATATTTCATCCTCATTTGCTGGGTGAGTCTGTGAATCTGGAAGTCACAATGTACATCAGTGCAGGAGTATCAAGTGAGGGTTTGTGTATCTCTCATTAAAGCTTCAGTGATTTCATCTGCCCTCTTGGCTGTGATCTGGAAAATTATCTTTCCCTGTTGCACCTCATCCACACATGCTCATGACAATATGCACTGTGCTGGGAGTCTTAATTAGTGTGGTCAGTTGACCTATGATCTGTTGAAAAGGAAGGGGCTTTCCTCCTCACAGCAAGGACTCTCTGCCTTCATTCATTTTTCATATGGACCATGAGGGAAACAATAGGAATAGCATATGAGATCCATGAAATGAGTTCAGGTTTTAGAGTGTCATATTGGATAAGTGACAAGAAACTCAAAGTGTGACCTTAGTCTGCAGCTGTCAAATTGCTTGTTGGAAGCTAAAAGCGAACTAACAGCATCCGAACACCAGGCCAAAGGTTTGGTCCAGAGAGGAGGCTTGCCTTGTGTCACCAGCTGGTCTCGTCCTAGGTAACATTGTAGAAGTGGGTGTTTCTCAAGGGTTATTCTAATGACTTCTCTGTCCTTGTGAAACCCCTATCCACTTCTCATCTCCAGAAACTCAGAAATGAATATGAGCAAGAGAATTGTTGCAAAAGCCATATTTCTTATACCTCTCTAATTTATTAAACACCCCTAGGCAATCTATTTGAGTTTTTCTTTGACCACAAATTTTATAGTGTTTAAAGGGTAAGTACGAACAAAAAACAACAGACTGTTTACAATGACCAGAGTTGCTACTAGTCAGAGTTGGGGTGAATGGGAGAAAAACGAGCTTGTTCCTCACTGATGATGGGTATGCAGTTAAGTACCAATATGTTCTAGTTTCACTTCTGTTGCTTTGATCAAACTTGGGGAGACAAGGACTTATTTGGTTTATAGGACTGGGTTACAGTTCATCACTGAGGGGAAGGTAAACTGATTAGCTAAAAAGAGCTAGGCATACTATATCAACAGTCAAGAGCAGGAAGAAAAGAATGGATTCTTCTTCTTTGCTCACTTTCATTTAGCTTTCTTCTGTCTTGTACAGTTCATGATCTCCTGCTTAGGGAATGGTGCCACCCATAAAGGTCTGAATCTTACCACACCAATTAACAATCAGAGCAAGACCCTAGACGCGCCCACAGGTCAACCTCATCTACACAATCCCTCAAATGAAGCTCTCTTCCCAAATGATTCTATGTTCTATCAATTGGACAGTTTGAAGTAGCCAATAGACACTGTGTAAAACTTGTCTAGTAATCAGAAAAAGGAAAAAAAAACAACATTAAAAACATTCACTATTTTTGAGCAAGATATTTGCACTTTATAAAGAAACTCAACTCAACAAAAACACCAATACTGAAAAAAAAAAAACTAACTAGAAAACAGTAATGTCAGCATTTTAAAAGATGGTGACAAAAAAGGAAACTGATATTTCCTGTACATAAATAGTAGGAAAATACATTATGGAATATCTAGATTTTATAATATTTTTATATATGTTAAAATAAAGAGATCTATGAAATAAGTAAGTTGTGTTTAAGGAAGTTTTTGTTAAAGAGTGGACATGGCATTATACAGTACTGCTAATCAGTCAGGGGAGAGGAAGCAGCAGAGAAGAGGATGCACCGTGTTTTTCCAGTTTGTGTACGAATGACTTCAGAAGCATAGAGAGAGCAGTGAGTTTTCATCACTTTCTTGTGAGATCCAGACAAAAAGGAGCATATTCTTCATGAGTTGTTAGAGTATGTAAATAGTACCAGCTTTGTTAGGGTCAAAGCCTGGGTCCTGGTGCCTTAACAAGGCACGCCTCGACATCCATCCTCAATAAGCCAGTTAGTTTCACAGATAAATGTCAGTGGAAGGAAAAGGAAGGAGATGTTATCAATATGGCCACCTTGAGGAAAGCAACAAGGTGATGCAGAGACACCAGCACCACACACCCATGGCTGTCTTCAAGGTCCTGACATGATGTCTAAAGGTTTTCTTTTAAATAGAGGCCAAAGGGTAGGCCTCGCTCACTAAACATTTGTGATTAAGAGCTGGTTTCACTCATCATCATTGTCTCAGTCTCAGTCTCTCTGGCAAAGTAGCTGGACCATGGCAAAGGCCATCTTCTCTTTTAGGCTGGCCTTCATCTCACCAAACAGTAACAAAACAAGCAAATTACTAGTACAAAGTACAAAGCAAGAGAGAAAGCTGGTGCTAGCCTTCTAGACATGCTGGCAGGGATGGAGATATTTTAAAGAAACCTTTGGGTCTCATGTATTAGCTATCAGTTCATCAAAACAGTGGGCCCCAGGCAATGGGAATTTTCCTCAGGAATCTTGTTAGCATAAAAGGCAGCCTAAATCTTGGACCAGCTAGAGGATAAAGAGATGTACAACTTGTTAGACTACACTATGGAAGAGGCAATGATGGCTTAGTAGTGTGTGGAAACTTGACCTGGACACTTGGCCATTCATTAGCAATGATCGAGCCTCAGATAAACCTCATTGGCTATGATACTGCCACTGCGCAAAGCTCACTTGGCCATTCATAATTCTGGATTTCTACTTAAATCTCAGTTTTACATCAGGAGTACAAAGATAGACTTGGGGCTCCCACATTGAATATATATTTACCCCTTTATCTTTTGCTAATAATTTAGCTGTTTTAATTGGCTTGTCAGGAACAGATGGCTAAACCTGACTTCTTGAAGCATAGATTGTCACCCAAGTCATGTAACACTCGCTGAAATACCAGCTGTGAGTAAACACTTCCAAAGTGTCCAGGAGTATCAGACATGCGCAAAGGTATCATTTGGAGCTCATGCAGAACGTCACAGACCAGCATTGCTGAGCTAGGGAAAGGGAAGTCACGGCTCTACACTGGACATTGTTTTCAAAGCCAAGGCTCCCTTATCTGGAAGGACATGGGTTTCTGAAATGGTTTAGAGTACTGAGCAATGAGCTTTAGTGAATGAAATATGTAAACTTCCTCTAAAAGCATAAGCATTCCATCATCAACTTCCATGTATGATGACAAAGGAACTGGAGTCTGGCAAGATAGGTCTCTGTGCGTCTACCTCTGCTTTTGCCTATTTAAAATATTTTTTAAATTGCTGTGTATATGTATAAAGGTAAGGTTTACATGGACACATGAATGCAGCATATGCAGCATATGTCAAGGCCAAAAGATAGTTTTGGATACCCTGGAACTGGATTCACAAGCAGCTGTGAGCCACGCTGTGATTGTGCTGGGAACCAAACTCTGGGTCTCACTGCAAGAGCTGTGGTCTTGACAGCTTAGCCAGCTCTATAGCCTCACCACCTGCTATGATTTATGCAGATACTATCCCATGAGGAAACAGAAGCCAGGGCAGAATTCCTAAGTAGCCATAGACACTGCCATGCAAAGCAATGAGCCTCTGTGGAAAGCCCTGCATGGTAATATTCCCCCAGGGAGCTCATCTTAGGAGCATTACTATGCAATGTGAATTAAATCTTCTGTGCAGAGCAGCTGCCAAGTCCTCCAGAGTCACTTGTCCTTACCCTGGAGGCTGAGACTTTCTGTATCAGCAACCTGGTACATGATGCACCTGTGGGAGCTTTAGGGCCTGAGGAAGCTCAGTGCTGATGGAAGTTGGTGTGCTCCCCGGGTGAAGGCTGAATTCCAGCCCCAGACAGTCCTTCAATCATGACAGAACCGCATTGATTTATGTTTACCAGGGAGCATCTGGGAATATGAAAACACAAAGAAAAGGAGTGGCTGAACAAGGAATTTGTAAAGCCACACTAACTAAATACCATGGTACAGAGGCAAGGGAAGCAGTCATCTATAATTAAGTGCCCTTGGAGACAGAGTCCAGAATGTAAGAAGAGTTCGAGGTCAATATAATCTACAGAGAAACTTCCAGGTCAGTCAAAGCTACATAGAAGCACTGTCTCAAAAAAGAATAATAAAATACAGAAAGGGCCATGAGGTGCAAACAGCTACACCAAAGACTCAAAGAAGCTGAAAGGCAAAGTGGAGGCTGAAATATGGATTACTTAGTAAATTGCCTGCTGCAGAATCATGAGGACCAACATAAACACCCATGTAGACAAACCAGGTGCAATGGCAGACTGGAGAAGTGAAGACACACTGATCCTGGTTCACTGCCTGGTCACCCTCTTTGGTGAGCTCCAGTTGTATAGTGGGTGACCTGTCTCATAAAAATAAGGTAGATGCTTCCCATGGACAGACAATAGAGTCTGCCCTCTAGCCCACCTGACAGGAATGGAGATATTCTAAAGAAGCATTTATGTCTCGTGTATTAATGATCAGACAGTGAATCAGTGGACTCTACTGAATGGGGATTTCCTCAGAGTTGTGTATGGCTTAGAGTAGAGATAAAGATACAATCCTATGCCCCATTGATCATTGTCTCTTCCATGGCTGGTCCAAGACTCATGCTGCCTTTTTGTGCTGACCTCTTTATGCATGTACAAAGGAATATATAGAAATAAGGAGATGCAAGTACGTGAATGTGGGAGCATGTACCCACGCATGCACACAAGAAAGCAGCATAATGAAGCCATCAGAAATGAAGACCTAATAGCCAAAAGCCAAAATGACAGAGAGAATTGGGCTCCTTTGTTCCTCTAATCAACCTGATTTCTTTCCCCTTGAATCATCATTGTATAAACTTATGTAGATACTATATTGAAAGAGGCTTAAGAAAGAAATGAAATTTGTCACACATACATGAGCACACATGCACACAACACACAGACACACACACACACACACACACTGTTTTTATTTCTCCAAGCATAATTCCAGAAATAGTCTCTGTTATTAGAAAGTGAAATTATTAGGATACAGGGAAATAGCAAAACCAGATAAATATCTAGCAACTTTAAATACAAGTTTAAAGTGTCTTTGCTCCTGTCTTTAGGATGAAGCTCCAACTGTCAGCAAACAGGAATTACTGTCAGAAAGTGAAACATTAACTAACCTTCTACAGCCAAATGCCACAATGTCTATGACTGTGGGGAGCTGCAGATGTTTTTGTTTAAAAATAAGCTTTTCCTCACCCCAAACACCCTTCCCTTAAAACGAATCATATACCCACCTGTTTTACATCTTGATTTTTTAAATATTTTTATTTTCAAAATTAACTTATAGCACAATACCTAACTACATTTTGAATATTTGTATTTATGCCCACAGATAAGTGTATCTTTCACTCCTCAACGAAGAAACTTATATTTGTAACAGATGGAGACCTTTACAGGAAACCATAACAGAGAACAATGGTTCTTGTGGAACCCAGCCCCAGTTGATCTATCTGCAGCACAACTGATCCTATATGACATACCCCACTTGATCCATCTGCAGCACAGCTCTTTCACGAAAGGCTCATAGGACCTCTAATAAGAAGAACCAAAAAGGTTCTAAAAGCCAGAGGAACAGGATAGCAACTGTGACATTGTATCTCCTACAAGTATCCGGAACCTGCACTTACAGTCTTACCAACATGGCTGCCTAAATAAGACCTGGACAAAGACAGCACCAATAGACCTAGAAGAAAAAAATCACACAGGGTCCAACCACTGGAAAAATAACTGAACACGACTAAAGACTTACAAGAAAATAGTTTTCCCTGTTGGTTATTGAACATTGAATACAAAGTATTAGATAGATAGAATATATATATATATATATATATATATATATATATATATATATATATATCAAATATTAAAGAAAGAGGTCAGACACTACCAATTTGAGAGAGAATAGGGGTGAGGAATGGTCAGAGGATAGATTGAAGAGAAGAAAGAGAAAATTGTGTAATTATATTTTTATTTCAAAACCTATCTTTTAAATTAGCTTACAAATAAACTGATTTTACTAGGGGGCAAATTTATTCTTTAATTATTTTAGAGATGATTATACCAGAGTATATCATATTCACTTCATATGTCTACTTTCAATGCCCCTCTAAAATTATGTGGGGTTTTTTTTGTAACCCACTGGGACTAAAAGTACTGCCCATATACACATATGTACAGAGCCATCCACTCGAGCATGGGCTACCTACCAGAGGCCACACACCTGAGGAAGTCTCCCAGCAGCCAGCATCATCCAATACCTCCTCAGCTAGGAGAGGTTTTATGAACCCAATTCCACTCTATACTGGAGTCTCACCTGGCCTGATCTTCTGTGGGTCTTGTCCAGGCAACCATAGCTGCTGTGAGCTCATAAGTGCAGTCATCCTGCATGTCCAGATGACACCATTTCACTTTATCCTCCTCAATATCTGGCTCTTAAAATATCCTTGCCCTCTCTTCCAGAGTATTTCTTTCACCTTGTTGAGGAAGTACACAATAAAAATGTCCATTTGAGGTTGAACACTTTCCACTCACTCAATCTCTGCTCTTGAGCCAATAAAGAGAGTCGATACTGGTTAGAGTGCAGACATGTTCCTACACAGATTTTCATAAACATTTCATTTAGGTTGATTTGTCCCCACCTTCATTTTATTTCCCCATCCCTCTATTCCCACTGAAGCCCATATTTTTCTTTTCAGTTTGATCTGTTGTCTTTACACCAAACCTGTTTTTCCAGTTTCATTTACTTGTGTCAGGTTTCTAAGCCTTAAATCATGTCTACTCCCACAGGAATGCACTTATTTAGCATTTAGAGACTAGGATGATCTAATTGGGGTAGGAAACAGTGCATTTGTCCTTCCAAGCCTGAATTACCTTGTGTCTGGTTTCTTTTTCATTTTATTATATACTCCTTACCCCCTCCCATTTTCTAGTAAGAAGACTAAGCAGAGAGGAAAGCTTCTTGTCTTTCTGTTCTTGCCTGCCCACTGTCCTTTTGTGAGGGCTGCAGATTTGTCTCAATACACATAAATGAAGAGTGGGAGAAGTGAAAACAGACATTGCTGCCTCTTCTAATCATTTCACATGATTCTGTTTGTCTTTGCACATCCACCTGACGTTCTTCACTGCATGTTCCTGGAATTACTAAAAAGTACTGCTAAAGCCAGAAAATGATGAAGGGGCCTAAGGCCTCAAGCAAGTATTGCAGAAAAATAAACACCCTGTGAGACCACATGTGTACCAGATTTGGGGAAATGAAAGAAACCCCATGCTGGATTTTACTCCTGAGGTCCATGTATTCTGTAGCCCAGAGGAAGGTACTTCTAACATGATGTCAGCCAGAAGATGAGAAGATGAGATAAAAACAACAGCAACAACAATAGCCTGGAGAACAGTACCAACAGCAATGACAACAATAATAGCAACAACAACAACAAAAACAGCAATACCAACAGCAGCAGGAACACCAACAACAGCAACAGCAAAACCCAGGAAACAGAAACAAACAAAGAAATAAAACTGGCCAGGAAGTCCTGGACCTCCAGCAGCAGGAGTCCCAATGCTTGGAGGCCCTTAATGCTGGAAGAATTCCAGCTGCTGCTTCCTTGTTCTCTCACCCTTGCCTGGAAGCGGTCTGTGAGGATCTGACTGAACCTGAGAGTAGGGAGGAACCGGGAACCTTGTAGTTGGGTCAGCTGGACTAACGGCTCATTCTCCTTTCCAACCCTCACCCCAGGTTCTGCTATACATTCTTTAAAAATACCTGAGACCAGAAGTTCAGTGCCATTCTATTTCCTGGGACCACCCTGCTATGCAGGTGCTCTGTCTGTGCACTCTCTCTCCCTCCCTCCCTCCTTCCCTGCCCCTTCCTTCTCTTTCTCCCTCTCCCTCTCTCTCCCTCTCTTCCTCTTTCCCTCTTTCCCTTTCTCCCTCTTTCCTTCTCTCCTTTTCTCCCTCTACTTCTCTCCTTCTCTCCCCCTCCCCTTCTCCATACCCCTTCCCCTCTACTTACCCCTCTACCTCTACCTCTCTCCCTTTCCCTCCCCCTCTACTTACCCCTCGACCTCTACCTCTCTCCCTTTCCCTCCCCCTCTCCCTTCTCTCCCTCTCTCCCTCTCCCTCCCCCTCTCCCTCCCCCTCTCCCCATCTCTCCCTTTCCCTCTCCCTATTCCTCTCTCTTTCCCTCTCCCTCTCCTCTTCTCTCCCTCTTCCCATCTGCCCATCCCCCCTCTCTTTCTCTCTCTCTTCCCCTCCCCCCCCCCAAGTATCTATAATAAACTTCTCTCCAAAATTTACCCTCTGTGATCCATGAATTTCAACCTTGAAATTTGGAGTTAAGAACTCACATGACACTGGGCTGGCTTTAAAGGTCATGAATTTTTCTGAGAGCCTAGATCCAAAGCTAAATACATATAATATAAGAGAAAAGACTTCCATCAAATTCAAAGACATCTGCACACACACCAAATTCTGCATATCACTAAGGAGATAACAGTGTTCTCAGAGGAGCAAGCCCCCAGTTTACCTCACTGCTTTGGTGGCAAGATGGTCAGCAGGTTTATCTACCATATCCCATTACCATCTTCTGTTGTACACTCCTGATTTGAACAGGTCCAGTAACTTTGAAGAGGCTCTTCATGCTGCCTGCCAGCATGCAAGTACACAAGGATGAAGCCCAACCAGGATGAACATGGCACCCAGGAACCGGCTTTTGTTTCAGAAGTTCTCTTCATGTCAGGGTCAAACTTTAGGGGAAAAAAAAGAAAATGTAAAGAAAATAAAAGATTTATAGCTTCTCTATACAAGGAATCCTAATCTTCTTTCCACATCTGCCAATTCCTTAATAAAATAATAAAACTTTGTGTATCTCCCTGTAATATGTTCTCCAGGGTTGTGTAATTTTGTGACACCCCCACCCAACTAAATTTTCTAGGTTCTTGTTGTCTCCAGCCTCACAACAGTTTTGACATACATATTCCAACCAGGAATCAGACTGCTTGACTGAAAAAATATATAACAGGCTACCAGTTAGTCATTCAGCATAGACCATCCCTACCACTTCTAAAAGAAACTGTACAAGAAGGGAACCCCTACTTTGCCATTACAGTTCAATCTCTCCAAAAAAAAAAAAAAAAAAAAAAAACCTGTGCCGCTGCCTATTTGCCTGTCTACGGCATTAATAACTCTCTAAATAAACCTTTTTATGCTAATTATATATTTATTAGTTGAGAGAATATGCGGCAGCCAAATAGTTACAAAGCTTCAATATTTAAAATTGGTCTTTAGGACATTAGCCATAAGATCATATATGGTAAACTTACCATGTAGTAAACATATGGTAACCTGTACCATGTGGTAAGCATCTGATGATGTGAACAGTATTGGTTTATACACATTTATTCAGAGTCTAGAAAACATGATATGTATTCATTTAAGACAATAAAATATCTGAACATGTAAGAAATAAGGGGGGGGTGAAATTCTGAAAAAAATGTCCTCTCATCTCCATCTATCCCTCCAACCACATAAGTAAATGTAATAAAGTGGGGTACTGTCATGGGATTGGACGCTATAGTAGCCAATTCCAGCAGTTACTGAACTGAAACAGAGCTGAAACAGTCTATGTATGACTGCTATTTTATTTCACTAAAATGAATCCTACTACATATTCCTTACAGAAATATTTTTATTTTACTGCGTTATGTATTTTTTAAAGTTTTAAATGTATTTGCTTTATGGACATGAGTTTTCTGCCTGCTTGTATATATGGAAACCATGTGTGTGCCTGGTGACTGTGGAGGAGATCAGGACAAAATGTCAGGTCCCCTGGAACGGGAGTTACAGCTAGTTGTGAGCTACTATTCAGGTGATAAGAAACAAACCTGGGTCCCTGGGTCATCTACAAGAGAGAAAAGTGATCTGAATTACAAAGCCAACTCTCTAAGCCCTTATCTATATTTTTAAATTCTGTTATCTATCTTTCATCTATCTATCTATCTATCTATCTATCTATCTATCTATATATCTTGTGACAGTTTCTTGTATACCAGACTAACCTTAAACTTGGGGAAAGACCTTAAATTTTTGATATGTCTGTCTCTGCCCAACAGCAGTGTTGGGATTACAGGTGTGTAATGTTACACCCAATTTGTATGCAATGCTAGGGGTGAAACACAGCTCTTTGACATTTTAGAAATATATTCTATCATGTGAACCACATTCCCAGCCCTAGAAATCCTGTAATAGTTGTTTGTCATAACCATTTTGTTTATTGCTTGTTCGCACAAACATATCACCATTCCTATTGTAGAGTGAAAAATTATAAGACCATTTTATGAAATATATATACACTTTTTCTTTGCCCTTAGACCTGAGCAGAAAAAGTGCAGGTTCCAGAACGAGGAACTGAATGTAAGATTTCAGGCCTTCACTGCCCCAGGACACATTCCGGGTGGAGGACATTATCCCTGAATCAGAGGACACTTGCTGGATTAACATTCCTTAAGCCTCAGGGTGGGGAAAGCCCAAAGCAAGAAGACACATTCCTGACCACAGAGAAAGATGCAAGTCATCTAGGTGGGGCTATAACCCCACAAGAACAAGTGAAAAATAGTTAACCTGAAATAGTTGGAATGACAGGGTAGGGCACAGTGACATGGTAAAACTACATTTTTGAGAAGAATGAATGTACAGAGTGATTTTCACATGACTCTAAATCATTTAGGGTGAGTTCCTCTGAAATGTTCCACTATTTTTATGTTATGTATCCTTGACAACCCCTCACCCCCTTCCCACTCCCCTGGTTTGTGGTTTACTCCTTTAAAAACCCTCCTCAGACTGACTGGCTTTGTCAAGCTCTACTCTTGCGCGAGTGTGCAGTTTGGCCACTGGCTGCCAGCTCTCTTCCCTAATAAACCTCTGCTAATTGCATCCAGGTACGGTGTCTTGTGAGTTTATGGGTGGTCGTGACTTCCCGAGACTTGAGAGAGGGTCTCCCTATTTTGGGGGTCTTCACTATATGTAACCAAATTAATAGTAATCCCTTAGTGTTTTCTAATAAACACTGCAAATCCAAATTTGTTTGGCTTTCTAAAGGAAGGTTCTCATGATGGTTGGTTTTTAATGTTGGTTTGTTCTGGATCCAGACAAGGCTCCCAAGCCTCAGCTGGTTATTTAGTAGTTTCAAAATCCAACAATCTTGTTTCCCATTTGGACTGGGTATTTGTTGAAGAAAGACTGGACCATTTGCTGTGTAACATTAATCATGTTCTGCATGTGACTGATTGTCTTTGTGGGACTTAAACTTTTCCCTCTGTCTGAAGAGACTTTTATTTGAACTGGTAATAGTTAGATCTAGAGGCCTGAATAGATGAGGTCTGAATCTTTATGCAAGCACAGGTGTACTCTATTTATATCACACCAGGAAATATATATATATATATATATATATATATATATATATATATATATATCAGATCATTTTTTAGCATGTCATGATTTTGCCTTGAATTTTAGAAATTAAACAAGAATGAGAACAAAAAGCATGGATAAATGTGGGACTGTGAAAAGGAGAGCTTGGTTTCTGGAAGAGCACTGGCTAGAAATGACAGGAGACCCTGCAAGAGATGGTATACATTTTGCCAGGCTCCCAAACCCCAGTCTTCTGACTTGCAGCCAAAGACCTCCATTGATCTGTGCCTTTCAGTCACATAGGTCCCTAGCCCCTACCAGCCCCTCCACAGTTAGAGGGCGTGACTACAGGCCTCAGGGCCTCAAGAGATCTACATACTAATGAGATACCTGAAAGCCAGAGGACATAGCCAATTAAGCATTCTTTATTAGACCCTCCTCCCTCCTCCCTCCTCCCTCCTCCCTCCTCCCTCCTCCCTCCTCCCTCCTCCCTCCTCCCTCCTCCCTCCTCCCTCCTCCCTCCTCCCTCCTCCCTCCTCCCTCCTCTCTCCTCCCTCCTCCCTCCTCCCTCCCTATTTAACTCAGGTCTGCCCTGAGTTTTGGCGAGGTGCAGTCAGATTCCTCTACTTTTTGCTACGACAATAAATCTTGTAAAACCATAGACTTTCTAGTGTCTTTGGGACCTGCCGTGGAGAACCGCGGAGGAGCCGCTGCAGTCCAGACATGGGAGGAGGCCGCTGAGTCAAGCAAGCTAGCCAAGCTGCCAAGTCAGCCAAGTGCGGTAACAGAGTCTCCACACTTGGGGCGCTGTTGGGGCTTTCTCTTCCCCTTGTCACATCTCAGTTCTGCTGTGGCTAATCTGGGAGCCCCAGGACAGAGACTACCAGCCCTGCCCCTGAGGGAACATCAGGCTAAGATCCCTGCTCCAGGGTAAAGCCCCCAGCCCTCTTTGTTTCTCTTTTCATTGTGTCCACATTGAGTAAATCTCCTTTCTCTGGTTCTTCACTTCTTGGCCTAATTGACCTCTCTGTAGGATGGGTGGCTGCCAGGGTTTCAGCTCTCTCTGACCCTGGCAACTCTAGGGACACCTCTAACAAACTTAAGTCAGAATAACATCACACAACAAAACCCCCTAAATGTAAAGGGTTGTTTTTTTGTTTGTTTGTTTTGTTTTTGTTGTTGTTGTTGTTTTTTTTTTTTTTTTTTTTTTTTTTTACTTTCTGCCTTGATGTCCAAGATGTCCTATGGCCCCACAGGCAGCTTCTGTCACAGAAACCATCATGACCCTGTAGCAACTCCTCAAAGTGGCTTTTGGTTCAGTCAACTGTAGTGCACAAGCTAACATAGAAATTGCAAGCCCAGAAAGTAGTGTCTCATGTCTGTAAAGATAAACACGAGAGAACAGAAGGGCACAGATCTCAAATGTTCGTGTGAGTGGGTGCTAACAGCTAAGAGCTACAGCTGTCTACTCGTATTTCTTATTAGGTGCTCAACTCCTGAGAAACATCACATTTACTCAAGGGTAAGTGTTTAAGATGTATTCTTGTCAATTTAAACATACCAGTTTAAATCCCTGTGGATATAAAAGAATTTAAGTATCCATTGATGCTAATACTTCATTCATTAATTACATATTATACACACTTACATTCAAATGTACCTTTGATATATGTGAGGAAGTCCCATGACTCAACACATTTTTTTTATGCTCTTAATATCCTGGTCCAGTGCACATTGGCTTCTGTCTAAACCATTTAAAATGAATTGGATTTTGCACAAGCAACGCCTTATCAAGAGGTTGTGTCAAGAAGTCCTTCTAAAAATTTTAAGAATAGATACACTGTTTTTACTCTGGTGTTAATCTAAAACTGTAATTTTGTCAACTTTGCCAATTATGCATTTGGTTTTCAAAAATATTACTTTTGAATATTATGATTTACTATAATAATTGACTTATGGTTACAGGAATATATGCAGGAAATTAAAATAAGTAGGTACCAAACTTATTTATCAATTTTATTTTGTCAGCTTGGCTGTGATATGCATATAACCCCAAAATTGTTCTTTTCAGACTTACGTGTCTCCAAGTGAGAACTAAACTACTTAATTTAGAAATGCATAGAGGGTATCTTTATCAAAGGAGAAAATTTGTGAGAGACACAAATTAAGGTTATTCTCTCTTTCCTGGATGTAATTATGAGAAAAAAAATCTATCCTGTGTGTTTAAAAACATGTAAGTGATGCCTTCTTTCCACTAACCATATCCAGTATCTAGCTTGTAAGTTACTGTGATAAAATGCCCTGACAAAAATTATCCTAGGGAGAAAGGGGTTTATTTTAGCTCACAGTTTTGGTTACAGTACATCACTGTGGGGAAGTCAAGGCAGGGACTTCAAACACCTAATCATATCACATCCAGTTAAGAGCAGAGAGAAGATATGCACATGCACACTTTGTTGTGGTGGTCAGCTTGATTTATCCATGCTTATATAGTTCAAGATCCCTTGTGTTGAGAGGGGTGATACCCATATTGAGTTACATCTTCCCATGTCAATTAACTTAATAAAAATAATCTTCCACAGACATGCCAACAAGCCAACCCAATATAGGCAACCCCTCACTGAGGCAGTCTTACTAGGTCATTCTAGGTTGTATCAAGTTGACAAAGCTAACCATCACAGTCAATGTATTAGTTTTTTGTTACAGTGACAAATACCTCAGAAGATCAACTCAATGGTGAAAACAATTTGTCTCCATTCATGGTTTAAGAGTTTTGAGTCCATGATTAGCTTCCATTATTCAGAGGACTGTGGTGAAGCAGAATATCATGGTGGAAAGGTGTGATGGAGCATAGCCAGAAAGAAGGAAGAGAGAGGTGAGGGGCAAGGGAGGGCAACATGAAAGCCAAAAAGCAATCCCATAGGAACTTTCTTTATCCACTTTGTTCCCAACTCCAAATAATGCCAATGTGTTATGACTTCTTCCAGGGCTTAATCCATTGAATAGGTTATACTCCTTGTGATTAAACTATTCTTCAAAGTTAGATCTATGCTGGCTAGAGACAAAGTCTTTGTAGGACTTAAGCCCTTTGAGAACATATTTTATCTTAACCAAATGGCCAATAAATACAGAAAGAGAAAATAATAAATGCATGTAGGTTTTAAGTCTGCAATAATTGAGGAGGTGTCACTAATTTTGTTGAAAATAACTTACATATTTTTGTATTAGGCAAGATAGAGGTTAAAAACAGGAACTATGGTACTAGAGCAAAGTGAATTGCATTTTTATTGATTAAAATCTAAAAGTATAGAGGGAAGATGTCATAATAGAAAAGTTCATAAAATTTGGGATAATGAAAATATAGTAAATTTTTAAATTATAAATACAAGGTTAGGCACCGAACATAGAAAGACTGTGTCTTGGTTTCCTTTCTTGTTGCTGTGATAAAATAAACATACAAAGAAATCTAGGGGTGAGAGTTTTTTTTTCTAGCTCACAGTTCAAGTGTATAGTCCTTCATGATGAGGAACTCAAGGTGGCAGGAGCTTGAAACAGCTAGTCACAAATCAGGAAATTTCCTAATTTGTATCACAAATTAGGAAACAGAGAGTTCTGGATGCCTGATGTTACTCAGCTCCTTTATCTGTTTGTATAGTCTAGGATCCCAGCCAGGGAATGGTGCCACCCACAGTGGATGGGTCTTCTTATCTCTATTAATGCAATTAAGATAATCCTTCAGAGGCAAGCTCAGATGGTCATCTCCTGGGTGTCAATATGACAAGACACACTAACCATCACAGACAATGTAGACTTTGCTCTTATAAAACTATCCATATTAGCATTTTCAATCTTCTAATCATACTCAGTCTTTCCCAACAGTATCATAGGAGTGTCTGATTGGGAAAAAGTAGCAATTAAACCATGTTTAAATAATAGATGCTAATCTTAAGCTAGATAATGATAAGTGAAATCATCACCTCATTAACGCTTTTGAGATATTTGGAAATGTTTACAGAGAATGAACATGGACTGCAGATGGAGATGTTTCTAAAATGTTAGGTAGTGCATTAGCTAGATATGGGTCTGCCTTGGATTCATTCAAGCTAGTAGTAGGTAATGTGGAGCTGAGAAGATAGACTAAAAAAATGAATGAAAGTTGTTAGAACAATATGTGGTAGTGTCTCAACAGTTATGCAATAGCCTTAAAGGTACTGTTACTGGACTGAACTGTTATTAGAATTTTTATTGCTGCTGTTGAGGTTATGAGGCAGATGCCCATGAGACACAGGTTTGTACCCTGGACCCTATTTTGCTTTGATTATTCCCTACCCAACCCCCTTGTAATAATATACTTGGCCATCTAGCTCTTTTTCCTGCATACACTGCACACATATTCCTTTCCAAACAATGAAACTAGCAAATTCAGAATTCCACTGACTTTCCCACCTGCATCAGGCTACATATATTCTGATGTCTAAACAGTAGTACAATTTGTAGAGCACTTAGGAACAACCTCTTCCTTTTCCTGAAATCCATAGAAGGAAGCTCCAAATAATAATGGAGCTCCTGAGTGCTCTCAGTCCTGTGGCCTGCTCTCAATCTTGACAGTGTATTTCTCTACACAATCTGCACTGTGGCTTTGTTCTGGATAAAGGTATCATGTTTCTTTTACAATGCTATTTGAGCCCTTGTTTTCATTTCTTTGGATAAGAAGCCAGGAACCTGGAAACACCTGACTGAGACTCCAATCTCTGGTAACAGTTATAACTGTGGTATATACAGATGTTTTCATGAAGCTGAACCCAAATATACAAAGCTCACACTGAGATCAACTTGGTTTCTCACTGTGCTTTGGATCATCTATTCAAGCTACATGAGTTCTGTCTGTTCAGTCAACCAGTCTTGTGATCAATGACCAGAATAAAAGATATATTCTTAAAGCTTAATTAATAGATATGTTGCATTTGTAGTCTAAAGAAGTAGGGATGTCATTACATTTATTCCTGGGATACAGAATCAATATTTCCTTGTTACTATATATGAAACTGGTAATTCATTTAAAGATTATACAAACAAGACGTCCAATAATGGATTCTGAGAATTGTTATCTTTAAGGGCAATAACAAATGTAAAAATTGACATCACATAAGTATGGATTATAATAGAGAAACAAAACAAGTTTTAGTCACGTTTAATGAACTTTAAAGTGTGAGCCACTGGGCTGGGAGCTGGAAGAACAAATCTTAAAGGAGAGTCAAGGAAAACTGTGCTTGCCACATTGTCCCTTCACAACATTCATTTTACTAAGATACGTCAATGTTTTAAATTATGTGTATGGTGTTTGTTGGGGTGATGGTATGTGCACGTAAGTTCAGTCACCCATGGAAGCTAAAGAGGGTTCTGCATCTCCTGGAACTAGAGTTACAGGAAGTGCTGAGCTGCTCGATATCAATACTAGGAACTGAGCTCAGATCCTCTGCAAGAGCAGCAAATGTTTTCACCCACTACAGTGTCTCATCAGACCCCACAGTGTTCATTCCTAATGATGGATGATTCTCTTCTCTCAAACTTGAGACCACACCTTCCTTCCCTGAACTTGCTGAAGCAAACAGATGTGAGAACAGTCTTCATTTAGAATTGCTTTCCAAACTGTAACTATGCTCTGATTTATTTTTTGTTTTATTTGGTTCATTCCTGAATTAAATAAATTATGATTTACAAAGAGTATTTTTGAAAGTCATTTGGGGACTACGATAGTGCCACAAAGACATTAAGTTGGAAGTAAAGAGACTTAAAGAAAAATGGTGCCAGACGACAGAACATACAACGTAAAAAATATTCTGAAAAGGATGCTCTTGTATAAAAGAAAGAGAAAGCAAGAAGGGAAGTTAGTTTCTTGAAATTGTCCCTTTCTTTCCTGTGTCTCCGTCTGTTTTTACTCTTACAAATACTGTCATACTTAATAGTGTCCACCACTACAGAAGGTGAAATCAAGGCTCAAGGCATGTACTTGACTTAACCAAAGTCATATGACTAATACATGGAAAAACCAAAGTTTGACCCACATTTACCTACTTCTAAAACATAATCTCTCTGAACCATAGTATGCAGTAAGAATTTTGGTTTCTTTAGAATCTCAGTTATGTTATGCAAATGTTTTTGTCTTAATCCCAGATGAGGGATAAGAGGCTGCTTCACAGCATGTGATTATGATTTGCCTTTTGCACTAGCAAGAGTGTGATCTTTGACAGCTGCAGAGAGTTTAATTTTGGGAACTCTTGAGAGGCCATAAATGAGACAGCCCGAAGACAGCCTGGGAAGGCTGCTTTTCCCCCTCTGCTGCTCCTGGCTGCTGTTTTTGCTGTTTGATGAGAAGTTAGAGATGTCCTGAGGACAAAGATTTGACTTGTCCCAAGAAACCCAACTCCTTTAAACAGCAGGAAGTAGCCTAAGCAGGTCCACAGCCCTTTTCCCCTCTAACATTCTTTCTCTCTTACCTAGTGGTGGAGATTGAAAAGGATTAAGGTGGAATAAGGTTCAAAGGGAGGGAGAGGTATAAGGAATCAATAAAAAGCTAAACCAATATGACAACAATAGTATGATTATATAAGTTCATTTTTTTGATAGACTATTATAGAGGGCTATTTTTAGAACACTTACTTTCTTATATTTTAGGAAGTTACTTTTAGTGTCTGTGTGTGTACATGTTTGAGTGTGCATGTGTGTTTGGATGTGCCTGTACAAGTGTGTACACATGTCTATAAAGGTCAGAGTTCAATGTAGAGTAGATTCCTCAGTCATTCTCCACTTTATTCTTTGAAACAGAGTCTCTTATTAAAGACTGGAGCACACCAAGTGTCCAGACTGGCTGGCCAGTGCACCATACTAATTCTCCTATCTCTTTCTCCCCAGAATTACACACACACACATACACACACACACACACACCATCTTGCCTGAATCAGCAGAGCACATGCAGAGAGAAGCTGAGAAGGGGCTATGAGGTGGCTGAGGAGATCAGCATGAATTCTCTTGAGACAGGGAAAGCTTGGATTTTTGCACCACCAGCTATGGTGGTATGCTAGACAAATCTACCACAGGTTCCTGACATTTGGTCTCATATTCTTCAGTAATAATGATTCTATGAAGACACGGTGGAGAAAGACTGACATGCATGAAGTGTTTGCAATTGAAGAATTAATCTATGTCATTTGGCTAATCATCACAATAATTATCTTCCCCTTACGGTGTTGTGAAAATGGAGGCTCAGTAACTTACCAACTCCACAGTTTCTCCATTGCAAATGAGATGGGCTGGAGCTGGGTCTGAACAACTTCTCACACTGCCATGACAAAATGCCTAACAAAAGCAATTTAAGTGAAGAAGGTTATATATGATTGGTTAGATTGGGGATTGTTTTTTGTGAGATAGAGTTTCTTTGTGTAGCCCTGGTTGTCCTAGAACTCACTCTGTAGACAAGGCTGGCCTTGTAAAACTCAGAGATCCTCCTGCCTCTGCTTCCTGAGTGTTAGGATTTAAGGCCTACACCACTACACCTGGGTAACTCATCTTTAGGAAGATATACTTGATAAGCATTGCAACAGGAGCAGGGTGAGGTATCTGGTCACAGGGCATCCATAGTCAGAAAGCAGAGAGAGATGCATGCTGCTACTCAGATCACTTTGTCCATTTTAATCACCCTAGACCCAACAGACAGAATGATGGCACACATACCAGAGTAGAACTTCCCAACTCAATTAAGCCAGTCTAGAAACTCACCTACAGACACACCCAGATTCTTGTGTCCTTAAGCCCCGTCAAGTTAAAGACAATCAATATAAAGCCTTGTTAGCAGCTGTTCCTTTCTTTGACGTTCATTCATTAATCACTCATCCTTTTGATGGTCATCTTCTTTATGTGTTGCCCATATCTTCTCCCTCCATCCCTCCACTGGTACAGCAGCCACATTTCTCATGAGAGACAGACCCTCTGCCTGTTCTCTCCACTTTGTTGATTTCCTGATACATGTACAAGTTGGATAAATATTTGCTGGATTAATTCCAAGGTTGTTCCCTCTACCATCTGCTTCTCTCTGATTCCCTCGTGTTATTTGGCATTTCCCTGGTAATGATTTACCAGCACGAATTGTCAGTCCTAGCTTCTAACTGGAGTTCCACATCAGTACCTCTGGACAGTCTAATGTTGCATCAATGTTCCAGACTTCTCTGTACTTGTAGCTCCAGCACCACTCTCTAGTCATTTCTAATTTAGTGGAAACAAAACAGTCTTTTTCCTAGCAACCAGCTCTCAAGACTGATTCATATCATCCTTTCTGTTCATTAACTTTCACTTCAAATAACTAGGGAAATCAAACAAGGTTTCCCACTAGTATATGGAGTTTAGTATAAGTCATGCTATCAAAGACACTGTTTTTGAGACAAGGTTTCACTGTGTATACTAGGCTAACCTTAAACTCAGAGATCCTCCTGCCTCTGGCTCAAGAGTTTTGGGATTAAAACTATGTGTGCATTGCCTGAGCCAGCACAAGCTTTGTTCTTGCCAAGAAATTCATATATTTAAATGTTCCCAACGTGTTGTTCTAATTACAGAGCACATTTCAGAACTCTCTGTTTCCTATAGTATTTAAATTATCTTGGTTCCATCTTGTACTAGGTCCCCCACACCAACCCTACAATACCTGTTAAGATGAATCTATACTTTGTAGGAACTGAAGCATATTACATTGGAAAGACCAGGTACTGCTCAGCTTTCCCATTGCTATAACACACACCTGAGTGTTACAGTTTACATATAGAACTTCTTCTGTGTTTACAGCTCAGTATACAGCCGATGGCATTGTGGAGAAAGACTTTCATAAATCTATGTGTGCCATTAGGGAGTAGGGCTTCACTGGAAGAACTAAGTCATTGAGTGAGTCTTTGAAAGGCATGTCTTGTGCTAGGCATTTTCCTCCAACTCTTTATGCTTCCTGCCACCATGATGTGGGCAGTCACTATCCCATTACATTCTGCTTCTCTTCTGCCTTGCCAAAAACAAATAGATGCAGTTGACCTTAGGATGTAACCTCAGAACTAATAAGCTAAATTAAGTCTTTCCTTGTTCTAGTTGATGTTCCTTGATCTAGGGTATTTTGTCACATCAATGGAAGACTAGCCAATCTAGTAAACCCACATAAAAGGATTTACTTTGGCCCAGAGTTTTGGGGGGTACAATCAAATGACCAATTGACCCATTGCTTAGAGAGTCAGATGAAGTATCACATTGTAGAAGGAATGCATGGTAAAGAAATCTGCTCATACTCTGTACAGAAAGTGAAGGAGATGAAGTAGAAGGGGTAAAGGACTCACATTTGCCTCTGAGGGACCACCTCCAATGTCCTGAAAACACTTCACGGGGCTCTTCATCTTTACTGCTTCACTACTTTCCAATAACAATTGTCTAGTGGCCAGGCTTTTCCACACAAACCATGAGATGCAATTGAAGATTCAAATGGTAACTGACTAACTGCATCACCAACCAGTTTTTATACACCGGTAGTACCCTCTTTTCCAAGGCAGCCCTTTCTAGAGCTTATACCCTCATTCATGGTATCATTGACAAGGATACTATTTCCCAAGCCCCATTTATAACTTATCAACAGGACCTTGTTATAGGACCATGAAAGGCAGCCTGGTTTCTGGTCAAGCACCAGCTAGAAACCACCGGAGATCCTGCAGGGTCCCCTGCAAGGGACAGCAGGCATTTCACGATGCTTTCAGACTCTAGGCTCCTGACACAAGGCCATAGCCCTCCATAGATTTGTGTCCTTTAGTCACATAGAGCAATGCCCCTACTAGCTCCCCCACAGGTTGAGGGTGTGACTACAAATGTAACCTCAAGACAGATCTCCATATTAATGAGGTACCTAAAGGCCTGAGGAGCATAGCCAATTAAGCATTCCTTCTCAGACCCTCCTCCCTGCAAAGGTATTTAACCTCAGGCCTGCCCTAAGAAAACTGGGGTACAGTTTTTCATTTACTTTTTGCCATGACAGTAAGCATCTTAAAACCATGGACCATTCCTCTTATATTGGATTCCACTGTGGGGAACAATGGAGAAAGTTTTCATCTATAGAGCCATCGTCTAATCTCTTGCAGAAGACCTCTTTGTGTTCCCAGCCATGGAGTCCACCAACCCAAGCCAGCCAAGCAAGCCACCATGACCAAACCAAGAACTCCCATCCCCACAGGACACAGCCGGAGTCTCTCTCCCTTTCTCCCACTTTGGCTGCAGGCCACTCTAGCCCGTATCCCCCACTTTGTTCTCAGCTTTTCCGTGTTTCCCCCTAGTGTCACCTGCCTTTTGACTCAGAGACCAAGAACTCTGTCAGTCCCCTGGACCTTAGTCTGTGCTTCCCCACCCCCCCCCCCGAGTGGGGTCCCACAACACCTACCTGCCACAGGAGTGGGGAGAACACAGTCAAACTTCCTGTGCCTCCGTCTTCCACCAGTGGCCCTAGCCCCCTAGGGAGACAGACACGGGACACACATAAACCCATCAACTAGTCTGGGACCCACATGCTACAGCCCAACACCTTGTAATATCTCTTGCATAGTATTCTCCTGATCTAGTTTAAAATGCAACAGGGATTTGATTTTATGTGTTCCCCACCACATTTTAAGAGCTACATAACTGGGAAGGGTATTTTACTGCTTTTAAAGAGTTCCTATAATCCTTAATATATGTAAGGAATTCAATTATCTTTAGGATCATAAGATATAGAAAACAATATAGATGCAATAGCTCTTGTAGGGAAACTTCCAGCTCAATAACTTTCTTTTAGGAACAGAACTGCTACTGTTCTCAGTGAGATGAATTACACTGGGTAATTCAATGAATTTTTTTTTCCTCATCTCTCTTTGCATATCTGAACGGCAGATGAATAATAGTTAAGAAGCTTTATGGTTTAAATGACAAATTTCAAATACATAGACTCCTGTATTTGAACACTTGAATCCAGTTGGTGGTCATGTTTGGGAAGACATAGAACCTTTAGGATATGAGGCCTTCTTGGAAGACATTTATTACTGTGGGATGGAATTTGGGGGGTTATGGCCTTGCCTATTTCCTATTGTCATTCTGCTTCCAGTTTAGAGCTTAAGTGTAATCAGCCAACCTCCTGCTACTACCACCACGCCATGTCTTCCTTGCCATAGTGGACTCCATCTCCCTGGAACTGTAAACCAATATAATCCCTTTTGTCTATAAAATGTCTTCTATCATGGTATCTTAACATGGCAACAAAAAGAAGTTAATATAAGAAGTTTTCACAGCAACCAAGCTTTACAACGTAGTAACCATTGAAACATCATATAGATTCTCCTTAGAAAAATTCTGTGGGGTTATCTCGCGTGGCTAGAGAGTCCTGAGGAGGGGCCTTTCAAGCCAGCAGAAAGACCCATCCCACATTCACAAGGAGGGTCCACACCGCAAGCAGGAGCACAGGGAAGTCTTCCACAAGGGCAATGGTGGGTTCCAATGAGTCTGGTTCCAAAGCTTTATTGTTCATGGCGTGGTGGATGGGTCTGGATGGTGCATGCCCCCCCAAAAGCCAGGGGAAAGCTGGCTTAAATAGGGAGGGGAAAAAGGGGAAGAAATAAGTTAATTAGCTATGCCCTCCCTCCTTTAGATAACTCATTAATATGTAAATCTCTCAAGGCAGAAGCTTGTTAGTCATGCCCTCTACCTGTGTCTTACTGGGAAGGTAAAAGTGTGTCAGGGCCCTGGGTTCTGGGGGTGTGGCCGAACACCTGTCATCTTGGGGGTCCCACGCTAACCCAAGAACCAGGATACCCTTTCACAGCCCGACAAAATTCTATGTGAATCCTTAGTTTGTTGTTCAGCCAATATTCTGCAAATACGAGAACAGCTGATCATAAAATTTCAACTTTATGTATACAAATATAAGTTTAAACAGCAGAACAGTCTCCACTGTTTTCATTCATGAAAGCTATCCTTCTACTTGACACCATCATGGTCACCCTACCCAGTTTACTCCTTGTCCCCTGTTGGCAAGCATAGTATATATCATATGTTTGCTGCTTTGCTGAACCACATTAAATTCTCAGTTCCTTATAAAATCTGATTTACAACCCAAACTTATAGGAAGGTGAATATATTTTGCTCAGGTTCGTGTTTCCTGGGGTGTTCTGATTTCATATTCAGTATGGGTCAGGTACATGGTGATCAGATTTCAGAGACTTTGATTTAAGATTTGTAAAACAGTCATATGCCAAGCCTGGAGACTTTCCAGTTAGTAGGCATGGGGGGAAAAAAGCAAATTAACGTCTTTACTTTGCTTACCATTTTTCCTGCCTACTAGAATGTTTCTTTTGTCCTAGGATATTTTCAATGTAGTTGGACATCTTTATCTTAAATAATTACTGAAGATGTTATATTTGTTCATTCTCTGGCTTCTGTGATGTAGGTTCTGAGAGAGCATCAATGGCATCAGTTCACAGGGGAGACACTGTCCTCATTTGGGTTGTTATTAACTAGCTGGCCCGTCTTTTCTGTGGTAAATGGGATAGTATAGGCAGAGAGAGGGCCTAGCAGTTAAGAGTGTGCATTGCTCTGCCAGAAAATCCCAGTTCTGTTCTCAGAACCCACCTTGCGCAGCTCATAACTGCTTGAAACTACAGGTCCAGGTGATCTGAAGCCCTTTGCTGGCCTGGGTATGAAACTGTAATCACATGCGGACAAATCCTCATACACATCTATTCATAATTGAAAAGAAAAAGAAAATGGACAGTAAATTATAATTTATGACTAGAACCATTCAAATCATTGATATAATTTTCATTTCTGATTGACCAGATCTAAACATATGCAATCAAATGGTCTCAATCAAAAGTTCTTTGTATGTTCCTGCTGTTTGTGCAATGCTGCTGCCCATAGTTAGAGTTGATCCTCCTACCTTGATTGATGCATAATTCTTCCCTGTCTCCGAGGTGACTCTAGATCCTGTCAAGTGAACAATCTGTATTGACCTTCATAGAATCAATTGCTAAATCATCTCATTATATATATACAAATGTCCCAAAATCCAGAACTAACACAAAGCCTGATATACTTCTGGATTTATTTATTTTGAGTGAAGGAAAGTCAGCCTACAACACTGTTACTCACCAATTTTTTTTATTTATTTTTACTATTTTATCTACATTTAATTAATAAATTAAGTGTGTGTGTGTGTGTGTGTGTGTGTGTGTGTGTGTACTGTGCTATGAACACATGTGGGGGCTAAGGGTACAACTTGTGGAGTCAGGTTTTTCCTTCCACTATGTGTAAAACAGGGATTGAACTCAGAATCAGCCTTGGCCACAAGGTTTAACCACTGAGCCATCTCACTAGCCCACAGCTTTCTTATTCTGAAGAAAGCAACTGGTAACAACAAAGAAGGGAGCATTGGGTCTCTCTTAACTGTCTACATGAACATTGTGATTCTTACACTGCTCTGTTGAGATAAAAATGTTTCAGAATAGCATATTGAACAACAGCCAAACCTTGTGCTAATGCAAAAACAGCTTTAGACAGGCAATCTGTTTTGTTTCGGATACACTGTAAGAAAAAGAGAACAATAACAGTAAGTTACTAAAACTCTGTGTTGTATGGGACATATTGTTCCTTCTAGGTTTCCTGTCTAAAGTATAAGTGATTTTGATATGGAGGTTGAAAGAAAGAAAGAAAGAAAGAAAGAAAGAAAGAAAGAAAGAAAGAAAGAAAGAGAGAAAGAAATAGGGAAGTATGTATGGATGGAAGGAAGGACGGAAGGAAGGAAGTAAGGACGGACGGGGGAGAAGGGGAGGGAAAAGGGGAGAAAGGGAGGAAGGGAGGAATGAAGGGAGGGAGGGAGGGAGAGAGAGAAGGGGAGGGAGAAAGGGAGGAAGGAAAGAAAGAAAGAAAGAAAGAAAGAAAGAAAGAAAGAAGAAAGAAAGAAAGAAAGAAAGAAAGAAAGAAAGAAAGAAAGAAAGAAAGGGGAAGGAAGGAAGAGGGAGAAGGGGAGGGAAAAGGGGAGAAAGGGAGGAAGGGAGGAAGAAAAGAAGGAAACAAAAAGAAAAAAGAAAGAAAGAAAGAAAGAAAGAAAGAAAGAAAGAAAGAAAGAAGGAAAGAAGGAAGAGGGAGAAGGGGAGGGAAAAGGGGAGAAAGGGAGGAAGGAAAGAAAGAAAGAAAGAAAGAAAGAAAGAAAGAAAGAAAGAAAGAAAGAAAAGAAAGAGGAAGGAAGGAAGAGGGAGAAGGGGAGGGAAAAGGGGAGAAAAGGAGGAAGGAAAGAAGGAAGGAAAGAAAGAAAAAAAAGAAAGAAAAAAAGAAAGAAAGAAAGGAAGGAAGGAAGGAAGGAAGGAAGGAAGGAAGGAAGGAAGGATGCAATTGCCACAGTTCCAATTGCTTAGTTATTGACACCTCTCCACAAGACTAAATATTCATTATGCTGCTGAATTGTCTTCACTCTGATATTCAAAGCCTAGGACAAAACTTTCTGAATGACTTGGAAGATGAGGAATGGCTACCTCATCATGTTCCACAACTAATAAGCACCATGAATTTCTAACCTTGGACTTATAAAAACAAGCCTGTAATTTTAGAGAGTAGACATGACTTTGAGTTCATTCTCTCTGCCTCTATGTGTCTTTCCCTCCCACCTTTCTCTCACACATACACCTTCAGCTAAGCTCTGCATTTCTTTCTCTTCTTTTTTCTTCCTTCCATCCTCTTCTCTACGTGTGTTAGTATTCCGTCTAAACTCCACCTCCCCAGTTACCTGGCAACAGCCAGGTATGCTCCTCCCCACAGTTACCTGGCAACAGCCAGGTATGCTCCTCCCCACAGTTACCTGGCAACAGCCAGGTAGCCTGATCCACTATAAAAGGGGCTGCTTGCCCCCTCCTCTCTCTCTCTTACTCTTGCCCTCTTACTCTCTTACCCCCCTCTTACACCCTCTCTCTCTCCCCTCCCCCCTTCCTCTCTCTCCACGTGGTCATGGCCGGCCTCTACTTCTCTTCTCTCCCCACCTTTGCCCTTTACCCTGAATAAACCTCCTCCCCCTTGGAACCGCATGGTCTGGAGTAGTCTGTTCTGAGCTGCGGTCGGACTTCTTCTTCTTAAAACAACAACAATGTGTATGGCTGTAGTTCTTAAAAGAAAGTCCCGTTAACATCTTAACAGCCACACACACAAACACACACAGGGGGCATGGGGTGCCATAACTCATATTGCAAACTAGACCAATTTATGCTTGTATGGTTCTTGATCAACATGAGATATATCTTAGAATTTTGGAATAGTTTGTACATTATATATTATTTGAAACCCTCTAGTTCTCTAAGTCTGAGATACTCTGTTGGAATGTAATACTCATTTCTTGACTACTGAATAATACACAAAAGAAGATGTGTCTCTATTAAACTAGCTGATCAAATCTTAAAAGGTTCAACACCATGCTGTGTGACCTACTCCAGACTTGAAATGCCATATATTTTTTATCTTGTATTGTCACTCCAAATTACCTTATTTCATTACTGCAGCATTTATAAAAGGCTGACGTCTAATTTTTCATAATAGATCTCTTCTTCTGTGCTGTAAATATCTTTTCCTGCAGCAAAAGCCATTTTATAATTCTATTTATTAGTGTGAGTCATCTGCTGTGGGGAAGAGCAAATGAAGGTGGGGAAAGATTTATCTGATCTGAGAGGTCTTCAAACTCTATTGCAAAGCCAGGGCAGACACTGCAGAAGTGGAAGCTGTGGTTCATGCCACTGACTCAACTCACTTCATTTTGACAAATGTTCACTTAAAAGTATCTCCTCCAGGTAGAATTTTTAAGTTGAAAGAAAAACTACAGAAAAGGTTCAGAAACTAAACTAAGATTTTAGTGCTATGTGTCAGATTGCTCAATGGAAAATTTTTTACAGAATAACAACTAGAAAAATAAAAAGGTCAGATGTGTATTTATACCTATTTCTGGTGTACTGAGAACCCACATAATTACTGGGGAAATAAGCACATGCTGAATTCACCATATCTGCATGTTTTACAGGAAAAACAAAACCCTTAAATTAGCTACAGGCAAATACAAAAGTAAAATAAAAGTCAAAGATACCCAAGGGGTTTAGAGAGATAGTTTCAGCTTCCCAAGCAGAGCAATATCGGTACAGACAGCAGGGATTTTATAGGTAAGCAGCTACTCAGGGCCAAGCAGAGTTTTACAAAACAACTCTCCTTCAGGAAGATCCATCATTGGCAGCCCCAGGATGGGACAGGAAGGCTAGTTGTGGGAGCCTTTGAAGAGCAAAGGCACCATGGAGAGGCAGCACTTTGAAAAGTGGGTCTGAACACAAAGTGTTTTGGCAACCAATCTGCTAGCAAGTCATGAATCCTCTGGCTGTTTCTAGCCACAAGGGAGCTCAGGAGCACCTGCAAACTCCCAAATCAAATCCTGATCACATGGAGGTTCACAAGCAACCACGTGATTTCTATCATAAGACATGGAAAGTCAACATTTCTCAATAACTGGCTTACAAGTGAAACTTCAATCATTTCATGGGAGTCTAGAAGTAGAAGGGGTTGTGGCAGAGAAAGACTCCAGAGTAAATGATTTGCGCTCTGGATTACAATAACTAAGCCAAACAAATGTCTAAAGCATAGCAAAGCATACAGGTACAATGTGTACATTTCAAAAATGTTTATTACATGAGGTGGTCAGAGGATAACTTTCAGAAGTGCATAAGAAAAACATCCTTCCACCACTTGGCTCTCATGGATAGAACCAATGTCCTTGGGCTTAGCTGCTAGTACACTTTGCAATATTTTCAAAATTACAACATATTTATGTTAAAACTAATTACTAGAATATGAATTATGAATGAGAATAAATAGGTCTAGGGAGGTTCCTGGAGTCAGGTTCTGTCACATAATTGCACTTACTAATATGGACTTGTAATGAAAAAAACAGATAATTTTAAAATAAATAAGTTTTACTACAGTGATATTTGTAGGAAATATAAATTCTCAGATAATTTTGTGAGTCTAACTCATTTTTGGCAACAAAACCAAAGACATGAGAATATTATTGGCCAGAATCATTGTTGAACACAAACACAAAAGTTAGAGACTGACACAGAGAAGGTTCAGTGTTTAAGAGCACCCAAGGTTCTTCCAGAAGATGGTTGAAAACAAAAAGAAGAAAACCACAGACTCAATCTGAAGCCAGAGAGCAAAGACTAGAAGGTCACTTTTCTAGAGGTGGTATAAGAAAATTTGCTAGGTATTCTTTTTAAATTCTCGTTCCCTTTTACCCAAGCACAGAACTAGATGGTCTATTGGGACTCTACTGCAGCTAGACATGACCATGAGGAGGAATTTGAATTCAAGAGATGTGCAGTATTTCCATATTTTGACCATAAAACTCTGCATTGTGATTGATGTACTCTGTCCGTCATCTGCAGCTAAATTGACTGGACTCTGAGGAGTGAGTCCCACAGGATAGAAGTTACTGGGGGACTGTATGTAAAGAATATCAGCACCAGCACCAACACAGAGCAAGAAGTGAATTCTGAAGCAGTAAAGTCTGGTGCTGTTTTATTACCTAAGGGGATCTTAATTGATACCCTTGATAAAGGATAACCACCTCCCAGGTCACAGTGAGCATCTTACTCCCTTGCATGAAAACAATACAGCCCTTGTCATCACAATAAAACAACAACAAAAAAAGAAAGCTAAGAGAAAAAGGTCCAAGGAAGTAAAAGAAATTGCTGTCAGTCACAGAATTCAAGATCATCAAGAAATAAATAGGATACAAGGAAGATACCAAAATGGTGGACAAGTATCCAATATGATATTTAGTCCCAGAGGAAATTACAGAAATACAGCTCAAAGTCCCAGTAAACTAGCACTTCCTATTTGAAAAATTAGCATGATACTCTATTTTTTAGTTGATTATGTGTGCATTTGTGAATCCGTGTGTGGGTTTGTGCTCCTGAGTGCAGTGCCTGCAGAGCACAGAAGAAGACATCAGATCCCCTGGAGTTGGAGTGACAGGCAGCTGTGAGTCACCCGACCTAGGAGCTGGCAACAGAAATTCACTGGCTGGAAAGACAAGGAGCCCTCTTAACTGCTAAGCCATCTTTTCTTAATAGCAGAGGCACCTTTCAACCACTAGTTTGATTTTTTCAGAGATACGCATTCAGGAAGAATATGAGCATCTAAACAAACTGTGGGAGGGAAACCAGCAAATAAGATGGTGTGGGTGTATGTGAATGTGACCACAATACATTGTATACAATTGTAAATTATTTTAAAAACTATACGTTGTTTTCTTAAGGAAACCAAATATTAATTATTGGTAAGTTTTTAGATCCATTGGAACCCTTGTAATGAGTTGGTAAGAAAGCAAAATACACTAGCAAAAAATTTGAGGAATCAAAAAATAAATGCTCATATACATGGCATGTATATTTCAAAAATTACAAAATCTCACTTAAAGATAGTTTAACCCTTGAAGAGATGGCTCCATAGTTAAGAGCACTTGCTGCTCTTACAGAGGACCTGAGTTCAATTCCTAGCATCCATGACAGGCAACTCACAACTACCTGTAACTCCAGTTCCAGGGAATCTGATACCCTCTTCTGGCCTCTGTGGGCTTAGATTCGCATACATACACATGGTTCAAAAAACTAATAAAAATAAATCTTCTTAAAGATTCTTTTAGTCTCAATAATTCTACTAAATTTGTAGTGGTGGAAGTATGTATTGCAAAATATCCATTTTCCTCAGTTATTTGTAGATGTAAATCAAACCCCAATTTTTCATTCCTCTTTGGATGGGATTGGAAAAAGACATATTCTAAAGTCTAAAACTATCAGTGTATATGGAAGTTAAAGGGGTTCTAATAGGGCCCATTAAATAGGGGATACATTCCTGAAAGAACAACCAACTACTGGGATAGCTGTGAACAATTTCACTTCATTTTAAATCCATGCTGAATGTTCATGGTGATAGTGACAGAGAGGTAGAGTAAAGGATAATGAAAAAGAACTGACTCAAGAGACAGACCATGCATGCCATGAAAACTGAGCCCAACCTGGAGAGTACTAGGTGGAATTATTAGACTATCCTAATTAAACTATGTGATTGGTACTTTATTTCACACATACTTCCAGCATAAAAAAGCTTAATATTAAAATAAGACATAACATTTAACACTTCGCTAAAAATCATAAAAAGAGGTATTATGTAACTTTAGATATAAAATTATGAAATATTGTGTTTATGTGAAGATACCCAAGAGCCAGCAAGATGGCTCAGAGGGTAAAGATATTTGCTGCCAAGCATGATAAACTGATTTTGATCCCCAGAACCAACATGATAGAATAATAACAACTGACTCTTGTAAGTTATCTGACTTCTATACACATATTGTTACACACATAGGTACACAATAAAAATTCATAAATGTAAAAGATTAAATTTTAAAAGATGCCTGTATATGTATATAAAGGAACAACAACTAAGAAGATATTTTGAGCACATAGACTAAGAAGCTAATGTCTAAGCATTATGCAAATCTTATGAATCAATAAAATTGATCTAATTAAGATGGGCAGATATGAGCAATGATTTTAATGGAAAAGAACATTTGAATAAAGATATAAGCTTAAATGGACTACTCATTATTCATAAGGAAAATGTTAGTTTCAAAATATGATTTTACATTTATCCACTTAGGTAAAAATTAAAAGTTTGCCCAAGGACATAATAAAAAAGAAGCACTGTCATTCACTTTTACAGAAAAAAAAAATGTAGCCAGTGATTTAAAACATTAGCATTGTTCAATATAGCTAAGCATTCTGCTATACGACATCCGGCACTGCTTCTCATGAAAGCCACATGCAGAGCTAGAAAGTAATTACCTTCTTTATAGGCAGCTGAACAGACAGCAAGCAATTGTATGTGTGGTGAGGTACTCTACAGCCCTGAGAAGAAATAACTTCAACTATGTGTATCTACATGTATAGTCTCAATAGGATCCTGTTAAGTAAAAAAGCCAGAGGTCGAAGAAAAAAATTTACTTCAGTTCTGGTGATCTACATAAGGCCCATATAAGATAAACACAGCAATATTCCAGCAGGGATAAAGTGGGGGATGGGTCCCGAGGCCCAACCCTAACTAAGGAGCTATGGGCAACTGATGTCTGCTGAAGGAGGAGTGGATGTTAGTTTTCAAGAGGGACATGACTCCTAGTAGGTTACTAGTGCCCCTAGGGAATGGCCCTACCCCATTGGGTATACAGGCAGCACAACTGTTTTTAGTTAGATTATTAAAAGAAATTGGAAGAAGAAATGGGAATGAAGTTGGGAGGGGGATGTGAGGGGTGAATATGTTCTAAAGACATTGTATACATGTATAAAATCTGCAAAGAATAAAGAGTATTGTTTTATACATTTACACTTTATACTTCCTAAAAGCAAAACTATAAAATACATATTTTGTGTGCATGCATGAATGTGTGTGTGTGTGTGTGTGTGTGTGTGTGTAGTAAAGAAGACAATACAGAAATTAAACTATCACATTCCACTGAAAGGAAGGATGGAGGAGGATGTGTTTAGAGACACACCTTAGATGCCCCAGACATAATAATTATTCTAAGGCTAGATAATGACTATCACTTCATATCATTGATATTGACTAAACTATATCTACTCCTTGTCCATACTTCTATGTGATGCATTTTATTGTTAAAATCTGTAAAAGTAATTGAAGTCACAACTATATTGATACTACCAGGAATTTTTTCTTTTTGTACAAATGGAACCTCCAATTTTTCTTCCTAATGGTTCTTAATTGCACAGTCTTAAGATGAAAAGGGAACGGAAACTATTCTCTGGACTAGATTTTTGCTTGTATGAACTACTATTTATTTGTGGATAACGGCAAACAACAGCAGTTGCACACAGTAACAGGCGATAAAGCCGGCTTCTTGAATTCCACCCAGAAAGCATGTTTAAAGCTCTGTGTGACAGGCACTGCGCAGGATATTGTTGGGTTCTCACATCGGTTTCACAAGCCCTATAATTTTTGCACATTCCAGTTTCCCCAGCCTGCTTAAAACATTCTTACAAACCCTCACCTTTCAGAAATGCATTAAATAAGGCCAGCCTCTGAATGGCCCAGGAGGGAAGGAATTATAGAGAATTCTTGGCATCTGTATGATTCTTTTCAGCTTGTGCAGATTGGAAATGTTACAGTCGTCACCCCAGCACCAGATGCCAGAGCAGAAAAAGGCCAGCAGCTTTCTTGATTTATTTAATTTTTCTTATGTTCAGGCTCCCCTGCCTTGCCTTCTGCCTCTGAACTCTGTGGAAACCCTGATGTGCTGGGCATGCCTCTGCATCCCTGTTGCAGTGGTCTCCTTCCTTGGTAGTCCTTCCCTTGTTATTCTGCCTGGCTGGCTCTCTGTAGGAGACCTGATAAGGCACTATCTACTCTAGAAGACTGCCTAGAGTAGCCCTAGGGAGAGGCCCAGTGATCATCAAGGAGTGCTGTCTGCAACAGTCAGCTGCAGGGGATTGTTAGGGATGCAAACTGAGGCTGGAGAGCTGGCTTAGTGGGTAAAGCACTTGGTATGCAAGGATGAGGACCTGGATTAAAACCCCCAACACACACATTGAAAAGTCAATATAGGATTGTGAGCCCATAATCCCAGTATTTGGGAGATAGAGACAGCATGTCTCTGGGGTTCATTGGCTAGCCAGCCTGGTTTAATTGACAAGTTCTAGGTTCAGTGAGAGACTCTTTCTCAAAAATGAGGTTAAGGGCAACTGAGAATGTCACTTCTGGCTTCCACATGCACACACACACACATACACACACACACACACACACAGAGAGAGAGAGAGAGAGAGAGAGAGAGAGAGAGAGAGAGAGAGAGAGAGAGAGACAGACAGAGACAGACAGAGAGACAGACAGAGAGATAGACAGAGACAAAGACAGAGATAGAAACAGACAGGAGAGACAGAGACAGGGGGAAGGCCTCTGGCTGGTTGCCAGGTGTGCTAAATCAGGCATTTATTAAAGGCCAGGCAAAGCTAGCACTTAATAAAGTGTGCCTCCTGCCCAGTTTACCAGGATAATTCCCAAACAATCTTAGTATTGCCAAGGAGTCTATCAGAGCTGCAAACTTAGAGACATGGCGATAATGTGGTCATATTTTAGTCAGAATGCACAAGCAACAACGTGTTCTTATGTCAATTCAATTCAAGGTTTCATTTAGGAAAGAAAATCTGTATCTGTTCTGCTATTTCTCCTTTCTTCATTTTATACACACACACACACACACACACACACGCATGCATATATATATATATATATATATATATATATATATATATATATATATATATATATATATATATGCTAGCTGTGTTTCTTCTTCTTTGCTTCCTGTGTGCACATTAAATTTGGCCACCTTCTTGCTTCTCCTACCCTGCTTTCTCACAATAATGGGCTGTTTCCCCTCTAGAGCTGTAATGAAAACACAGCTCTCTTCCTAAGTTGATTTTCATCAGGAGATTTTTATCACAACAAAAAAGAAACTGAAATACACTCTCTTGCTGAACCCAGGGCTCATGGATTCAGCTAGGCTGACTGGCCAGTGAGATCCAAGGTGTTCTGTTACCACAGTGTTGGGATGAATAGAGCACCGGTCCAGGCTTTGTTACATGGCTTCTGTGGGAAGGACTACAGGTCCTGATGCTTACACAGACTAAGTCCTCTCCCAGCCTTAAGTTGAGAGGGATGTGATTTTACAGAGAGGACCTCCACTCCTTACCTGCAGGGATATAAGGATGAAGTTCGCTCTTGCTCATTTCCTTTGTAAAGAAAGATGTGAAACAGAGGAAGCATTGGCTCCTCTGGCAACAGCAGTAAATATCCCCCTGCTAGTTTCTCCTTGAAGATGTCAACTGCAAATGGATTTAAAAGATTTATTTTCCTTTAGTTTTATTGATTCTCTGATTTGATTTCAACAGTAAAAGATAACAAGGGCAGAGGCTGTATCTTCGTTGACTTTAATCAATGGCCTAGTAAAATAAAATGATTCCTCAAAGAGATAAAATGTCTGACAAGCCTGTTTTACCAAAACACTACCTCAAAGGCTAGGATATGTAGGTGAGTTACCTCACTGAGCAATTCTGGGAAACATATTAGATGGCTTCCCAGCATGCTTTGCTCTTCCATGGAGTAGTTTGTGCTGAGTCTTTTATTTTGAAAGTAAAGACAAATTTACAGTGTAGCAAGAACAGAGACAGGAGCATGGCTCAGTGTGAGTTTACTATTATTAAGCAATTGTTACACAGAAAGTCATTTAAATCATAGGAACTGTTTATAAAGTTTATGTTATTATACTTTCAGTAAAACAAAAAGTTTGGTGGCTGGGTAAGACCACTGGCTGAAAGAACATAAAGGTCTGAATTCAAGTACCAGTACTGATATAAGAAGCCAGGTAGAGCCATGCTGCCCTGTAACCCTAGTGCTGTGGAGGATGGCGACGTAAGAATGGCCAATGACTTATTGGATGCCAGTTTAGCTGCAGATTTAGTGACAGTCCTTATATCAAGTGAATAAGGAGCAGGACACACGGCATGTTCTTCAGCATCCCACATGTACACAGGTGACTGCACCCACACACATGAGTGTGCCTACACTACATATGGACACCCACCTACACACACACACACACACGCACACACACACACGCACGCATACACACACACACACACACACACACACACACGTATACACAATACTTGGTTATACAGCCATCTGACCTCATATATTCTTTACTAAAGGTGGCTTTTAAATTACTTCATTTTTTCCTTCATTTTTAAATCATAATACAGCTAAAATCACAGATCATTTCATTGAAAATCATGTACATGTTCAAACTATAGAGTGTAATGATTTGACGCACATACTATTCTATGCAGTCATAGTTATTGAATCAATACACACTCTACCAGCTATGTTGGACACCACATCCCTATAATTAGCTGATCTTATAAGAAGGTATGTTATTTTAGACTAATTTCCTTCCTAACACCCCAACTCCTAGACACTATCTCTCTGCTATTGGATTGACTTTAAATCACACATGGTTTATGTCTTATGCCTGGCTTTTCAGGCTGAGCTCTCTGTCACCAGTGACACATTTTCCCTTTTAATACTATTGACTTGTATTTAATACTTAATCCCATGCTATTGAATATATCAACCATAAATTCTCTATCCATTCATCTATTGATGAGTCCAATTATTTCAACAGCTTGCTATTGTGACTAGTGCTTTAATTTACATAAAGAGGTATCAGTGAGATGGATTAACCGACAAAGGCATTTAACCTGAAGTCTGATGGCCTGAGTTCAATCCATGGGACCCTCATGATAGAAGAAAGCAGTTAAATTGTCCTTTGACCTCCACATGAGCCCTGGAGCATAAGAATGCCAATAAATGTACATATCTACACAAAATATTAATAAATGTAAATAAATATGAGAATAATATTTTTCCCTGGGATACAGATTTTATTATAATCCTTTAAATATATGCCAAATAGATATATATTCAACAATGCTATTCCTGTATGATATAATAGTTCAATATTTAATGGTTTGAGGAATGTTCAAATTGATTCCATACTGACTAAATGGCTTGTATTCCCATCAACCATGAGAGGTTTCATGCAATCTTCCTGCCATTCCCCAAGATAGTCTCTATCCAGTCCGCAGTGAAGTGGTATCTTATTGTAGCTATGGTTTACACTTTTTCAACCATGTCTGGCGGTTGGTAAAGGTGACCTTTCTCTATATTTGTGAGCTACATCTGCTGTGATTTGAATTAAAGTGGTCCCCATAGGCTCATATGTTTGAGAACTTGGTACCTGGTGGTTGGAACTGTTTGGGAAGTATAAGGAGGTAAGGTCTTGTTGGGAAGGATTCAAAAGATGTGTGTCATTCCTAGTGTGTTCTCTCTGCCTCTTGTTTGTTGAACAAGATGTAAGGTCTCAATTGTTCCTACCTCCACAATTTTGCTCTGCCATTATGGACTAACTCCTTGACACAGTAATTCCAAGTAAATGTTTTTCATTATTAGTTGCCTTGGTCATGGTATTTTATTACAGCAATAGAAATGAAATGAATACATTTTGAGAAAGTGCTGATAGTTTTGTAGGGATGAATCAGGACTGGTCTGTCCAGAAGGAAACTAACACATATTTTCCTTTAAATCTTGTAGTTTATTAAGAGAAAAAAGCCTCAAGGACATGTTTTAGCATTGGTATGGGAGCTTGAGAGGTAGACATAAAATGGATTGGCCAACTTTATCCATGATGAAGTTTTGAAGGGGAAGGAGAAGTCTCTTTATCCCCAACCAATGGACCTAGCTGGTCACCCCTGTGGTTGAATTAGGGAAAAGCTGGAAGAAGCTGAGGAGGAGGGCAACCCTATAGGAAGACCAGCAGTCTCAACTAACCTGGTCCCCTGAGATTGCTTAGACACTGAGCCACCAACCAGGCAGAATACATCAGCTGATATGAAGCTCCCAACACCTCATAACACTGGGCAGTCTTGACTCAATGACAGAAGATGCACCTAACCCTCAAGAGACTTGAGGCCCCAGAAAATGGAGAGGTCTGGTGAGGTGGGAATAGGGGAGTGGGTACATCGTCTTTGAGACAGGAAGGGGGAGAGTGTATAAGTTGTATAACAGTTAGAGGGTAGACAGCCATGGGGATAAAAACTGGAATGAAAAATGATTAAAGAATTTAAAAAATCTGAAAGCAGCTTCATTAAAAGTGAGAAGCTTTTCGGTTTCATTAGGTCCCATTTACTAATTGTTGAGCCATTGGTGTTCTGTTCAGGAAGAGTTGTGTTCTGTACCAATGAGTTCAAGGTTATTCTCTACTTTCTGTTCTATTAGATTTAGTGTATCTGGTTTTACATTGAGGACTTTGATCCACTTGGACTTGAGTTCTGAGCAGGGATGATAGATATTGATCTATTTGCATTTTTCTATATGAAGACATCTAATTAGACCATTTGTTGAAGATGCTTTTTTGCCCCATTATATGGTTTTGCCTTTTTTGTCAGAAAATTAAGTGTCCATATTGTATAGGTTTATTTTAGTGTGTTTGATTCAGTTTTATTGATCAACCTGTCTATTTCTATACCAATGCCATGCAGTTGTTTTTGTTTTTAATTGCTCTGTATTACAGTTTGAGATCAAGAATGTTGATACCTACAGAAGTTATTTTATTTATTTATTTGTATTGGATATTTTATTTGCATTTTAGATGCCATCCGCTTTCCCCATTTCCTCTCCCTAGAAAACCCCTATCCCATCCCCCTTCTCCTTTTCGCTTTTATACAATTTTTTTAATGTTAATCAAAGGCTTTATAAGTTTGGTAATGCTCAATAACAAGATGCCCATACAATCAGAAGTGTAACCCAATACCCAACCTAGATATACCAACTACCTTTGACTGGCAGAGACACGTGAACATCTGCCTCCATGTTCCTATCTCTCTCTCTTTCTCTCTCTCTCTCTGTCTTTCCCTCATCACCTAGCTCCTCCTCTCCTTCTCCTCCTCCTCTCCTTACTCTCTTCTTCCTCTCCTTACTCCTCCCACCTTAGCTCCTCCTACATATCACCTTCCTGTAAAAATAAAATTTTTCTCTTAAAATACAATTAGAGCATAACTATACCAATTTGTGTCAGTAAGGTACAAGATAGACCTAGTACCTAATCCATCATTTTGTTGACTAACCAGAACCTCTGTCATCTCTCCTAACTAAAAGACTTAGTTCTGAACCTGGCTTTTTTTCTTGGCTTTAGAATGAATGTCAGCTGAAAACCATTCTCTCAAATCTTTTCTCTCAAATTAAATAGCTGGGATTGGCTATGAGACTATAAGTCTTCAACCCTGTGAGAAATCCAGAATGACTGAGTTAACTGAAATTATGGGAAGCACAAAGTATAGCTTCTAAAACTTAGCCAATTTATAAAGACCGCTGAACACCTGGACAGTCACTATACTATAAAACGTTGGAGCATCCAATCAGAAGTTCTTTTATTGTTCAGGATTTTTTAAGCTATCCTGATTTTTTTTGTTGTTGCTTTTTTTTCCATAGTTGAGAATTGCTCTTTCAGTGACTGTAAAGAATAATGTTGGAATTTTAATGGGAGTTGAAATGAATCTGTAGATTGCTTGTCTATAAGGCAAAGAATAAAGGCATAGGATAAGATGGATAAAATGGCAGCCTACAGATTGGGAAAAAATCTTCACCTAAGAGGGTTAATATCTAAAATATATAAAGAACTCAAGGAATTAGACAACAACAATACCAATAACACAATCTCTTTAAAAGTGTAAAAATGTGAGAAAAGACACATGGAGAGAGAGAGAGAGAGAGAGAGAGAGAGAGAGAGAGAGAGAGAGAGAGAGAGATTCTTAACTCTCCAACCCAGAGAGGTGTGACCTGGTTAAGGCTGTGGAATGTGGCCTATTAACTGACTACTGTCTGAAAGGAGCAGGCCCATGTTATTACACCACAAGTCATGGATACATTTAGAAGGAGATCACTGAAGCAGAAAAACATGTGAGAACTAGAAGGCAGTGCCACATTCAAGACACTGCAGAGCATCAAAGAAGACGGGACAACAGAACAGCAGAAAGGAAGGCCAGCAAAGCAAAGTGCACACAGGTAGCAGACCCATTTAACAGATTTCAGTCCCCAGTAACATGGCAGCAACACTGCACATTTCCATGGTGTGATCTTTATTGCCCAATAAAATCCAGCTGCTTTACTGAGATTAAACTAACTAATGGTTGTACAAACAGAATTTGAAATGCTGTTACAGTGTTGCAAGTAAGAAACCGAGTCAGGCAAGCACAGGGAAAGTTGAATACCCTGGGGATGTGTTTGGCTTTGGGTTATGCACCCCACCCTTCTAACAATGCACTTGGCAGCTTAGGTTCTTTACCTGTACATACTATGTATACTCACACTTCAACTTCAGAATCCCTCTAACCTCCACCTGCCTTGGGCTTCCCATGCTCTCATCTCTAAATAATAGTATAAGTTCTCCCACCCACCCAATAACCATCAAATTTGGGCAGTTTCTGCACAAGTGCATGCCCAATATATCCAGCATGAAGAATAGAGAGTCCAGTCTCTCCTGAACCTTTCTGTGGTGCATGAGCCGTGAAGTAGAACCATGTCCTTTCAGGCAGAATCCTCTATTTACCACCTTAAAGTATTTGTATAAGTAGGTGCATATATAATTAAAATCAGGTATATTATGGGAGGGAACTTGTTCAGTAGCAGAAATGAATGCGTAGCCTGATTTATCAACTGAAACAGAGACCCACCCAAACGAATTCCTTGGAAAGCCCTGAACAATAGCCAGGACCCTTGAGTACCCTCACCCATTGTAACCTTCTGTCGGGCTTGATACCATATCTCTCTAGAATCTGGACGATCACTTTATTCTGAATAAAATTATCTTGCTGCTTTTGCAAACCTATATGAGCCATTATCCTCAATTATTTGACTAAGAGGGCAAGAGCCTAGAAACACTTGGTCTAAACCACAACCACTGGTAACAGCATGGTGATGTTGTGTTTACTGAAATCACGGTGGCAGAACTTGAGAGCAGAAACCACTGAATTCTCAATTGGATTGGATCTGAAGTGCAAATAACAAGATTCAAACATTTCTGAAGCTATTACTTATATTGACATCCTGTTTGAAGATAAGATGGTAATTTGTGTGTGTGTGTGTGCGTGAGAGAGAGAGAGAGAGAGAGAGAATGCTTAATAATTCTATGTAAATTTTACTTATTACAGAATCTTTACTAAGGACCACTGTGGTGATCAACATAAAGCAATGCCATAAATTCATACAAAAGATGAATGAAGGAGACACGAAGGTTCTCAACTATCTGATTCTGAAAAGCACATTCAAGCTGCCCATGGCTGTTGGGCCCCATTTCGGCCCTGGTTTGGGCTTTGTCAACAAACCGGAGCCTGGCTCGAGTTTCTGAAGACTTGTGGGACAGTCTAAGCCTGGCTCCATTTTGAGACCTGCCTTAGTCAGTTACATACTATAGTGACTCAACAGGACCTGTTTGGTCCTGCCTATGCTCAGCTACTGCTTATGTAGACTTTGCTATTGGCCCTGTCAGTCATCCCATACCCTCCGTTCCCCTTCCCCACCCACTACGTCATCTCACCCCACCAAATCTCTCCTCCCTATGCTCCAAGTTTATATAAACAAGAGGTTGTTGCATTAAAGTTGAGTTCTTGCTTTGACAAGACTCCTGGCCAGATGTGTTTCTTTGGGCCACCGACACTCACCATCCTGCTCAGCTCTGGAGAGACCCAGTGGGACCAGGACCTCTCTCTCCTCTTGCCTGGACCTGCGGGCTTTAAAGAGCTGACACATGGCATGATGTGACTCAGGTTCATAAGACTGCATCCCACATGCGTCTGGCATGATGAGGACAAGACCACCAGGTAACATGCTGTTTCACAGATGTTTCCTTTGTAGACACAAATGTTAATTTTTCACTCCAGATGAGCACCAATGGCAGACCAAAGTACCATCATCATGAGACCAATGAATTTGTTGGCCTTGCTTATGGAGCCCCCAAAGGGTTACTCAAAAGCCTGGGTGATCCACAAACAGTTGCATCTCCTTAATATGGAGGGAGACATCATGGATATCTCTTAGATGCAGTCTTGCATATCCCAACATCACTTGTAGCTGGGAATGAGAGAAATAGCCAAAATTCCAAGTGAGGATCTCTGAGTCCTCCTTCATCAGTGTCAATAATTTTGTTACTATTACCATAGACCTGGATACCACTGTATTGCTCTGCTCTGGCTGCCATGGCTACAAGGCATAGTCCAAAATGTCATCTTGTTTTTGCTGTAAGTAAAGCACCACACAAAACATGCACTTTGTGGATCACAAAACATCTGTAACAATTCATTATACGGATTATACATTTCTTTTTTTTTCTTTTATTGGATGTTTTCTTTATTTACATTTCAAATGTTATCCCCTTTCCACGTGATAGAGGAGTATAAATACACGAGTATATAGCTGCACATAGAAGCCATAAGAGGGTGGTAGCTCTCCTAGATCTACAGCTATAAGTAGTTGTGAGCTGCCCAACACGGGTGTTATGAACCAAAATTGCTGTGCTAGATCAGTACATACCCTTAGCTGCTGAGCCATTTTTTCTCCTCCAACAAATCACTAAAAAACAATAATAATCTCACACTTTTGCTCTTCTCTGTCTGCAAACGTAACCTTTATAAATCTTATGAAGTCATTTAGAAGCCACTCTCCTAACCAGGCTACTCAGATTATAATGTATAAGATCAGAAAGTAAGATGCTACCAAATGTCACAGAAACATTTTAATCATGCAGATCTGAAATCACTCACAAATTCAACAGCAAGATGTCAAGAAACATAGCCAATGATTTATTTCAAAGACAACTATATTACAGATATATCAATTAATGTATTATTTAGTAAGAGTTACATCAGTGTTATAAGTTTAATAATATATTGCAATACAAGGAAGCTTGAATTTATTAATACAACCTCTTCTTGATTTTTGTTTCTTGATTTATATTGACCTTTTTCATGGATGGCGTTTTAAGAAGATAAAAAGCATGTTAAAGAGTCTGTTAATTAACTGGAAAATAATGTCTGAGGATTCATAAGTATTCCGAGGTCTTTTATTTACCCTCAAAAAAATTACAGATGTAGATATGATGAACAAAGAGAAAGCCACAGTGACAGTCAAGCTGAGAATTTGTTTCTCACTCTCCATAATATGGATGTTTTTCCCTTGTGTCTTGTATTTCTTCTTTATTTTCCTGTGAGAAAAAAGAGTACAAGGAAAACACATTACTCAAAATGAGCCTGAGACCAAAAGAAAATAATAAAATCAAGTGATAGGTTACAAATGAGAAAAGACTCCAGTGAGTGCAGTATCTAATGACAGGGAAGATAAAGAGAACGTGTAAGAGCTGACAGAGAAAGAGAGGCTGCACAAGGAAGATGTACAGATTCAATCGCAGATGGGGCGGAAAACTAAATGCCCCTAACAAAACTCAGCTTGCAGACAGATAAAAAAGCAAGTAGGAATTACAGGCAGGAAGGGATAAGCAATACACCATGCTCCTTCTCAGAGGACAGCCTGGTCTCAGAGGGGAGAGGTCATTAATGCAGCTTATCCACAAAAACATCCAGAGAGATCAACCCAACATGGCCCTTCTGTCTGAGTACAAAGCTGTGTTTGCAGAGTTTGTTTTGAGGCTCCAAGAGAGCTCCCTTGCGGACAAAGCTCTGGATGTGGGAACAGCAAAGCTAGGAACTAATTCCAGAAACCTTATCACTTGAAGATCCCTCAAGGAGGTCCCTAAGCCTTAGATGGTTCTTTTATTTGTAAAACAGCAAAGTTAAGCCAAACAGGGCTTGTTGTGGTTTGAATGTGAAACTCCCCTTGTGTTCCCATTCATGTGGCTCGACATTTGGTCTCCAAATGTTGCCACTGTTTGTGAAAGTTGTGGAACCTTTATGACCAGAGCCTGAATGCAGAAACTGGGTCACTGGAGAGGCATAGAGGCTTGAGGTTTTATAACCTAGCTTCACTTCCTTTTAACCCTTGAGGTGAGTGAGGGTATGTGTGCATGCATATGTTAGTGTGTGTGTATGTGTGTGTGTGTGCTTGCATGTGTATACGTGTTTGCTTGTGTGTGCATGTGTGTTTGTGTGTATGTGTGCATGCATATGTGTGTATATGTTTCCTGTGCATATGTTTGTGTGTCTGTATGTTTCTCTCTGTGTCTCTGTCTCGGTCTGTCTGTGTGTGTGTGTGTGCTTGCATGCGTATACATGTTTGTGTGTGTGTGTGCATATGTGTTTGTGTGTGTATGTGTGCATGCATATGTGTGTATATGTTTCCTGTGCATATGTTTATGTGTGTGTATGTTTCTCTCTGTATCTCTGTCTCTGTGTCTGTGTGTGTGTGTGTGTGTGTGTGTGTGTGTGTGTGTGCGTGTGTGAATATGTATGTGGATGCAAAGGTAGACACTGGGTATTTTCCTAAATCCCTCTCCACCTTACTTTTTGAAACAGGATTTTGCATAAAAGGTGGAGTTTGCCAACTCAGCTATATTGGCTAGGCAGCAAACCTCAAAGATCCTCCTGTCTCTGCGCCCCCCTTCCCCCCAGCACATACAGTTGTGTACTACCATGTTAACCTTTTTGTGTGGATTCTAGAAATCAAATTTGGGTTTCTGGTTTGTATGAAAAGCATCACATCAACAAACGCTCCCAGTACATAAGACCTATTTCCTGTCAGCTCTGTACTTACTGAGGGCAGACATAGTGTGGCCAGATGCCTATCATTCCTGTCTGCCACGCCCTTTCCCTAAGATGATGGACTACACACACAAACAATAACCAGTATAAACACTTTCTTTCTGAAATTGATTTGATTAGATATTTTGTAATAGCCTCAAGAAAAAGTAACACAGCAGAGACCTGCTCTGTCTCTATCGTCTTCCTTAAAGTCTATTGTTTGACCTCAAGTGATGAAGTGGAAACAAGTCAGTCATAGGTTTCTTGTTCAGCTTTTTCCATTTCTATTCGCTGTTTCCAGGAGAGCAATCTTGAAAGCTTGTTACAGCCATGTTCACTGACTTTTAAAATTTATTCATCTTCCAAATCTCGTGATTCCTTCAATCTCATCTGTCTGGTCATGACTATAAAGAAAATCGGCGACTTCCCCCTATGTTTCTCAAGAACAGCATGCTAAGTTTTAAAGAATAAGTTCCATATTTGAATGGCTATAGTCTCCTATAAAAAAGATTCTCTCCATTTAAAGGAACACAAATACCAAAATAAATATGAAAACATATCATGTATGTATCACATCTAGCAAGATGTTTCAGTGGATAAGGGTGCTTGCCATGCACCTTAATTTGATCAACTTGATTGTTAGAACCTGCATAAAATTAGAAAAGAATCAACAAGTTATCTTCTGACATCTTCAAGTTTGTGGTGACACTTGCATGTGCACACACACACACACACTCTTATATGCATATACACATACAATTAAATAAATAATAAAACTTTTTAAACTAATAAATTAAAAAAATTAAAAGATCTCATGATTGTTTCTCAAAAGAACTATCAAATGCCCCTTTTAAAACCTCACCTCCTTCGGTATATTTTGAGTTTTAGAAATTGTGACTTTGTATATGATTTTGTATTGTTTACTTTTTAAAAATTATATGTTCCACCTATGCATTTGACTTAAATTACTTACTCTTGTCACTTGTTGTCCCTTAACTTTAAAAGGAGATGATACATTTACGTGGTCATAACTCTGCTGACACAGTGCATGCAGAAGCAGAGGAAGCAGTTCAGAGGAGAGGACCTGCATGCAGATTTGACAGTAATTAATCACATTATTACTTGACATACTTATATTGGCCCAGAATATGCTGTGCATCTCAAGCATCCACAGAAGGTGGATTTCTCTATTCCTGCACACACTATACCCTGTGGCTTACGTGGGTGTTTCACATGTATGTAGACACCATCTACGAAATCAAACCTACAAAACCGTTAAGGGGAGGAAAATGACCAGGCAGAGTGGTGCATGTCTTTAATCTCAGCAGTAGGAAGGTAGAAGCAGGTAGATCTCTGTGAGTTTAAAGTCAGCCTGGTCTACATAGTGAGTTCAGTAACAGTCATAACCACATAGTCATAACCACATATTAGTCATAGTAAAATCCTGTCTGAAGGAGGAGTGGGGTGGGTATTGAGTGTTAAGTGAAGTTTCTGTTACCTGAGAAACTCCTCTGTTACCACAACCTCCACCCACCTGACCTGAGTAAGTCAGATTAAAAGAGGTCCTTCCCAGCACTTCCTTTAAACTTCAGAGAAAGCTCCCACTTTGCATAATTGTAGTTTGGTAATTTCATGGGCTTTGAAAATATTATTGACCTTTAAAATCTAATCAGACACTGTACTAAAGGAAAATTAATCAAAAGAAATAATGATAGATGAGAATGAGTAATGACCCATATGATGTATGCATTTTACGAATGTGCATGAATTTTTAAATAGTAAGCAACCCACAGCGAAGCATTAATATCAATAGAAATAAATAAGATTATGTGCATATTATTTAGCACTATGTAAAATAGATTATCTCAGCCATTTGAGAAAGATACTTCCCAATGACAAGATAATGTTTATGGGAGTGAGCCAATCAGAATGCATTAAAAATATTGTATTAGTTTTTAAAAAATTGCATGCAAATCAAAACCCAAAAAGATACACAGTAAAATGCACAGAGAGTTAAACAATTGTGAGGCTAGAGATGCTTCTGATTTCTTCACTTTGTAAAGTATATGCTTTTTATAAAGAGACACACAATTTAAACGAAATAATTAAAATATTTTGAGTGATATAAATAACCACCTGAGCAAGTGTCTATTCAGAAGTAAATTGGCTTTTGAAGTATCAGTGTATTCCCAAGGTTAATGAGTTTGAGTTTCTACCAATATCACTCAGTTCTCGGAAGGCACACTCCTGTGATATATTTGACTACCAGACCCAGTTTTCTTATCCACTCAAGAGAGTGGCAGGGAGGGAGAGGAGAGAAAAAGGAGTTGGAAATCTAAAACAACTCTCAAAACAAAATCTACTTAAAATATAAGCAAGACAGAAGGAATTGCAGACCTATGTTTTTTTTTTTTAAATGTCTTTTTTCTTGAGAACTATAAAAGAATTTCATTCATTGACAAAACCTTGCTTTAGTGCTTATGTAGAGAAAGATTAAGTTTTGCCAGCCTGAAGATCTTTCTGACGCCAATTATACCACACAGTGAGCTTTCTTTTACTCATGCAGGCCATGCAGCTTGGATACATTATCTAGATAAAAAAAAAAAAAAGCATACCTTTATAGTTTTATAGTTTAGTTTCAATATGCCTAATCTACTTCTGGAGAAAAAAAAAAAAAAACCCTTCAGATATATTGAAGAAGCCAAGGTTATACAATTCATATTTGACCACTCCTATAACAATAAATGTTTTAAACTTCAAAACATAGCTTCTTATGTGTAAATTAATATAAGGCCAGCACAGTAAGCCCAGTGCTTAAGGGTGGTCACAGCAAGGTGAGAAAAAAAAGAAAAAAAGAAAAAAAGAAAGCATACAAACACTTAAGTTACTTAAGTGTGTCACAAAGTACAAGGACCTATAAGGTTAGAGTCATTCACAAACCTTCCTTCCTGGCCAACACTTTTTCTAAATAGGGAGATGAAAATATCATCTTATATAAGAGAGAGAGAGAGAGACACACAGACACAGAGACAGAGAGAACCTCAAAGAAATAGTATTGCATATTTTTAGGTATAGAATGATGCAGAGCAGTTTAGATACCTTTAGACATAGTAAACAACTTGGTATGTGGTGGTGGTGGCATTAATTCCATTAATGAGTTAAGGGAACTGTGATTCAGAGGTTAATCTCTGGGGCTGAAGATGATGTGTCAGAGATGGAGATTGTGCTGGGCAGTCTTTTTATCCTCATTGTGTTGGTGTGGTTACAAAGCAAGAGAAATCTAATCTCATTGTGCTTCATATCAGTTACCAGCCTGAGTCCTGGCTGTGTATGAGCAGTGACTGAAAATAGTTCTTGAATTTTTGACATATCTATGTGTACTCAGATATGTGTATGTTCATGTGTGTGTGAGCACATGTGTGTGCAGGTGTGTTGCACGTTTCTGTGACAACCAGAGGACAAACTTGAATAAAGTCTATCTTTTTTTTTTTTTTTTTGGAGACAGGGTCTCTCTCACTAGTTTGCAATTTACTAAGTATAGTAAATTGGCCAAACAGAGAGCACAGTTTTCTGCCTGTCTTTCTCCCCAGGGCTGGGATTACAAATTGTGCTGCTATTGCCTGGTTTCTTCACAGAGAGATTCTTGGCATTGAACTCAGATCCTCAAACTTTACTGACTGGGGTATCTTCTCAGGCTTGTCTCTTACCTATATTAATGGCTTACAGGGTTATACAAGAAATTACACAACCTCTCCAGTTTGATGTTTGACCAATAAAGCCCAAAGTATTTCCTAGCATACCCATTTAGAGGAAAACTTGGCTGGTAGTATTCCTGAATACTGAAAGTCATGCAAACAATCAAATACTCTCCTCATCATCAATTAATACATTACTCTCTGAGCACGTGACCCATGGAGAGACAAGGCATTTGGTTAAATGTGTATCTCAGATTAGTTTCACCTATAGCCAGCTTTTCTAATTCCCTAAGTCACTCTGCTCCTTTACCCATAAACATCCCTGAAAGACAGACTTGTGACTTAGCCTTCTCTGTTTGTTGTCTTCACTGCCTGGTAAATAAACCCTTTATCTTCTGCAAAAGTTTTGTTTTGAGGATTAGCATGTTGTTCATCTGGTAAAATGGACCTGGCCCAGTAATAATTTCATGCAACGTGCCCCAGTTTCACACTGTGATTTGAATGAAATGTTTCCCACAGGCTCATCTGTTTAAACACATGGCTGACAGTTGCTGCTGTTTGAGAAGATTACAACTGTTTAGGAAACAGAGCCTCCTGAAGGAAGTAGGTCACTGGAGGCAGGCCTCAAGGGTTTATTTCCAGGCCCCACTTCCTGTTAATGGTCTCCTTCCTGAATTCAGATGCAATCGGATCATACAGCCTCCTATGCCTGCTGGCATGCCCTTCTGGCTATAATGGTCTACATCTCCTGAAGCTATGAGTAAGAAATAAACTTTTCTTCCTGTAAGCTGCTTCCTGTCAGGTGCTTTGTCATAGCAAATGAGAAACTTAACTGCTTAACTCACTTTCACTTTCAACAAAATCCAACTCCAGACTACTCTTCCTTCCTCAAATATTCCAAATTATATTAGAGTTTGTGATATTAAATCACACATACACACACACACACACAGAGAGAGAGAGAGAGAGAGAGAGAGAGAGAGAGAGAGAGAGAGAGAGAGAGAGAGAGGGGAAACCTTAACTATCTGCCACTAATCCAGTTTCTTCTTGGCTAAAGACAGCAGGCAGGTCTGTTTCTTGTTTTCCTCATTCATCTACTCCTACCTTCTATAGTCAGTGGGAAATTCTCATCTTTGGAGAACAGGAAGCTCTTTCCTATCACTCTTATTTAGAGAACAGGTAAAGAAGACCCATTTCTTGCTCATCATGGCAAAGAGGACAAACAAGAATCCTGCATTGGCTCTGGTAAGGCAATCTCTTGGCATTTTGGCTTTTTAATAAATGCAATAATGATATTTATTTTTCACTGAAAAAGTATTTTTATACAATATATTTTGATTATGTTTTTCCTCCACCATTTCCTCACGGATACGCCTCACCTCACCACCCAACCAACTTTATATTCTTCCCCCCCTTCACTAACATGTGTGTCTACAATGACATGTTAAATAGGTTAGACATGTTCAAAATCGAAGCTCCCGTTTCGTTGTCTATCTCTCCATCAATACCAGTCTGTAGCTCAGAGGAGAGTAGGTATCTCAGGAAATACAAACAAGTTCCTCCTGTGTGTCAAATGAAAATCTCGACACAATGCTTACTCTTCGCTCCTTTGTGTGCAATGTCCACTTCTTATAGCCTTTCTTTGGCTTCATCTTCAACCATATCCAGAATATGACATATTGTGTAGCACTTAACTTTAAACTGAAACAACATCGTGAGTCCTAAAGAGGGATGCTTAAGATTCAGAAAGTTTAAAATTTAAAAATCTCAGGTGTAAAAGGCTCCTTCTGTCCCAAGGTTATATAAGCAATAGGGTCTACCAAGGAACAAAGACCAACCGCACTACCTGGAAGAGACTATTTGACCTATTGAGCTCCTTTCAAGGTATGCAGAGAACACCATGGTGCCAGGGTTCCATACTACTAGGGTGAACTTTTGCTGTTGCAGCTGCCTTTGTGTCATCCTGTCTCCATGAGTAACCTTCACTATACTGATACTCATACATAATACTCATTTAAGTAACCCTAATAAATCTGTTGATTCACCAAACTAGACTTTGGTAGTGTTATTACTTTAGTCTATTGTAGGCTCCATACCTTGGCTGAGTAGCCTTTTGCTCATGTTACTCCAGGAAGTGGCACATTGCTGTCATTCTAGGTAAGTTGTGATCTTCATAGAAAATGTATCAAAAGCTTCAAGATTGGCCCTTCTTTCCCTTTGCTCTTGGATAGCTGTCTATTCACACTGTAGGTAGAGCAGCCCTTTGCAATCAGGTAGCTAATTACAGACTATGCCACTGACAGCCATTCTATGAAGACCCATAGTTTCATGGCTGCTAAGATTTTGTGTGCGCTGCCTTCAGTGTCATTCCCTGCTTTTGAACTCCTACCATCTTCTCCTTGTGTAGTTCTTTCTAGTCAGTCACTTTGCTCATTTTCTTCTTCTTTAGCATGTCAGATACACTCTTAACTGGGGACCTTTTTGCTTGCTTTTGATCCATCTGGGATGTTAAACCCAGGGACTATATGACCATTTTCTTATTCCCAACTGTCCCAATAAACTCCTATGCTTATCACAAAAAGATCTCCACTCCCTAAGTTTCTACTCCTTTATTTCTTATAGTACATATTCATTTCTTATGATGCACACCGCTGTCCAAATAGTTTTCTCTGGGTGTGTATATCCGTGTATCCATCACTTAACACATAATAGCTACCCATGAAGCACTAGCTTGGCCATAGAATACATATAAAGTTTGTTGACCCTAAGAATCATACCTTGAGATTCCTGAGAATATTTCAGTAAACCTTTTTAAAAGAAAAATTCTACAAACTTTTGATAGCACATATGTGTTGTTACTTTATAAGGAACTGGGATGTTGTTCATGGCAGAGTGATTATTTAGTGTGTGTGAAGTCCTAGAATTGACCCCCAGTACTGTGAAAGGATGAAGGAAAGAGGTAAATGGAAGAAAGGAAGGAAGGAAGAAAGGAAGGAAGGAAGGAAGGAAGGAAGGAAGGAAGAAAGGAAGGAAGGAAAGAAGGAAAGAAGGAAAGAGAGGGAGAAAGAGGGGGAGACAAGGGAGGAAAGGAAAGAAAGAGAAATGAATGAAAGGAAACCAAGGAAAGAAAAAAAGAGAGGAAATAAAGTTTGTTACCATATGAACGGTGTGTGTGTGTGTGTGTGTGTGTGTGTGTGTGTGTGTGTGTGTGTGCATGTGTGTGCGCATGTGTATAAAGATAGTACTGAATGTATCACTTAGAAAGTGTTCAACGTTGTGTTGTTTTTATCCTCTTCCAGTTTACTGCAAAATATTTATGTGATATTCACAAAGTCAAAGTTTTATGGGTACAGCATCCTAGCCTGCCTTTTCATCTAATATGCCATAAGGAACTAATATAAAATGATTTAAATTCCATATAATGATTCTAACTTCCAAGTACCATACTTTATTTAGCCATTCCCTCACTGCTAGACATCCAAGCTGATTATAAACTTTATGCCTTTATAGAAATAGAGCATCGTTTATGTAAGATTTTGCTCATGTGTCTGTGAGGACAAAATGAATTGCTGAGCCAAAGACCATATTTGATAATCTCTTGACAGACAAAATTATGCTAATTTTTATATAATTTGCTGTAAACAATTTATGAACCTGGACAATATGATACCTTCAGTAGTCTAAAATTTTTCAATCACAAAAAAAAGAAAACCAGAAAAAAAGAGAAAACTTTTTAAAATAAAGAAAAAAAGAATAGCTATTCTCAGGAGCGGAAACAGTCCGTTAAGCTTGTTAGCAAGCACTTTTACCAGCTAATCCACTTTACTAGCTCCATATCGTTATTATTTTAGTTAGAATTTTTAGATCAGGAATATGACCAATTCATTCCTCATGTATCTAAGACCAATTCTTGTCCCATTCACTCTCCCAAACTGTTGAATCTCAAAGCCTGGCTCATAAAGGCATAAATCCCACCTCTGCAGTTGATTAATTAGAGCATTTGCTAGGCACCAACCATCAATTCAAAGCTGACCTCACCCAGTGCTGTTCTGCAACTGGCACAGCAGAACATCATTAAGCAGATAGGTGTGTACCAATGATGAATAAACCACACTATACCTCATAAGGACTTCCAGTCAAGAATTGTTTGCTAGTAAGAACACTAGTTCAAACTGTATCTCTCAGAATTTCCAAATCAAGCAAAACAGAGCTAGAATTTTGTCTCAGAATTCCTGACACAGCAGGCTATAAGAAAAATTTATACACAGACATAATACAGCATTAGTTGTTCTGGTGTGATTTGTAGGCCACTGTGTAAATCTTTCCTCACCACAATAATGTGTTTATCTTGCCTTACACCCTGTTTTAGACCCTCATGGAGAGCCAATGAATCCCAGAGTTTTAGGTCTCTGTCTACATGCTAGGAACTGACATTAAAACAATGGAATTTTAACTCATTATCAACCTAGGTCCATGAAGAAAACCTATAGCTGAGGGGATTCTATGTGCAGAAGGATATAACAGAAAGCAAAGCATGATTCTAAGATGGGAAGGTTAGAGTTGGAGGTAGAAAAGTAGAAATTGTGCTTTGAGGGACTCTTTCGGGACATTATGGAACATTTATGTAGTAATGCCTCATTGGAGGACTGGAGGACTAGGGGCAGGGAGTGGAGTTTCATAGTCTGTCCCTACTTCCTGCTCACACTCTGCTTCCTGACTACATATTTTATGTGACTAGCCAGCCTCCTGTTTCTCCTGTCATCTATTCTCCACCATTGGTGGACTGTATCACCTCAAAGTGTAAGCCAAGGCAAGTCCTTCTTCACTGACATTACTCCTTTTTACCAATTTGTCTCAGCAACAATAACAGCAACTGACACAACTACAGACTCAAAGACTAATAGCACATAGCCAAATAAGTTGGTATCAACTGCCTAAGGGGACTACAAAATAAGAAATATTGTGGCATTAGACGCAGACAGAGTGGGGAATAATGTATTCGAGAAATGAAAACATTGTACAAGTGCAGAAGAGGGATTAACATCACAGGTGTTCCGTCATAAGACAACTAGACAAGGCTGGTCAAAAATTAACCTATGTTAAGGTTTTGGGGACTTTCCAAAAATTTAACTTGCTGTACCTCAACTGCTGTCTCCAAATGAATAGACCTGAGTGGATAGCTCCAAATGATGGAGATCATATTAGTAAACTGCTGTATCTTTTAAAACATCGGCTTGCAGTATTGGGTGTCATTCGTTACTTGTTGAACTCCGTGTTGCTCCTAACTCATTCAGTCTATTCTTGGATCTATAAAGAATGACTCATATCCTGTAATTCTGCAACAGCAGACAAATCTCCTAAACATCTCACGGGAATTCTTATACTATTTCCTAGATTCATTAAAAATCAAACTATACAGCTAAGATAAAATTATAAAAATTACCCATGCAATCATTTTCAGAAATTCAAATTTAACCGGAGATTCCACACTTAATCTTTCAAGCCTGTCCCCAACTTAACTGAATCAGTATGATAAACTCCTAGAAAATTAGATCTTTATGACCCCTTGACCTAAACCAGAGGGATAGAGAGAATTTAAACAAAGATATCAGAAGCAAAATAGGACACAATATCACTGCTTTGTTTGTCTCTCCAGAATCCACTGGGCTCAGATCTGTTTGGCACAGACAGGCCTGAGCACAGAGCAGGAATAACTTTCAGTAGACCAGCCCCTATTTTTCTATTTCTGTACAACAGATCCTACATCCTAAAACCACATAGTCTGCAAAATAGCACCTCAGTCTGCAGACCAAGCATTCCAACTATGAGCTTGTGGGAAGTTTTCAAACTAAAGCTATAGAAGATAAAAAAAACTCTGGCCCAGAGCAATTTGAAGAAGAAAGGGTTTATTTGGCTTCCACTATCATTGAAAGGAGAAACCAGGGCTGTTTGGTGGCTTGTCTTAGGCTAACACACAAGCCCCTTTCTTATATTGCCCATGACTACCTGCCCAAGGGTGGCACTACCCACCATGTGCTGAACCATCTCATATTGATAATTCATCAAGATAATTCCTCACAGACACAGGCAAAGTTACTCAGATTGAGGCAACATTTCAAGTATCCCTCTTCTCTGGAGACTCTAGGTTCTATCAAGATGGAAAGAAAATCTAAACAACACACACAAAAATCCTCAAGTCCATCTAGTATTCAATAAGGCCATCAACCTCAGAATAACATGTGTTCTAGATTTATTTCTGTTGCTGTGATAAATTTCTCTAGTAAAAGGCAATTTATGTGGAGAATGAAGGATTCATTTTAATTTACAAATTATACTCCATCACTGAGTAAAGTCAGGGCAGGACCTCAAGCAGGACAGTGAAGCAGAAACCATTAAGGCAAGCTGTTTTCTAGCTTGTTCTCTGGCTCACACCTAGCTAGCCTTTTATACAGACCAGGAACCTCTACCCAGGAATGCTACCAATAACACTAAGCTTGGCCCTTCTATATCAACTGATAATCAAGACATGCCCACAGCTAGTCTAAGCTGGGCAATTGAGACTCCCTTCTCCAGTGAGTCTAGACTGTGTCAAGTTGACAGTTAAAGCTAACTAAGAAATAAGGCTTCCTGTGTGCTATAACTAGTAACTTTCAGATAGCAGCACTACCATGTCATCTGACTGGCCATGTCAAACAATTTATTTTCATGTTTGTGTGCTTCATTATTACACCAAAGATCTAATCTAGCCCAGTATTATGTATCATGCTTTTGTTTCATGGGAATGACACAGCTGCCATTTCTATTGCCAATACTGTCAGAAGATATCTTCTTTTCTTCTTCTCCTACATTCCAATCTATAGTGGCTGCCACTGACCGAACCTTAAAAAAAAAAAAAAAAAATATGTCTAAAGAGTTTGAAATGTAATAAACAGAATTTCAACCACACTGAAGGAAAAGATGTTACATGAGGACAAGGGTGGAGCTGAGAAACAATAAACACCACAAAACAAGGGAGAATCCTTAAAGAATATAATGACAGCAGTCATGACTCGATGTGGCTAACCTCACAACCACTACTAATCTTTAGCAATTCTTTTTATTTTCCTTGCTCTAACAACTCCCTTGGGATGAAGAGATGTCTTAGAATGTAAAATATTTGCCACAGAAGAATGAGAACTATTAGTTCAATCCCAAAGAATGTATATATAATACATATGAATATAACTATGTAAATATTTTCATAATGAATATTGTAAATATATTAATATATTCATTATGAATATAGTATTTATATATTATAAATAAATAATGAATATATGTATATATATTCAGTATATAATATATTATTCAATATATATTACACTATACACTATATATTGTATACTATGTATTATATATTATATGGGCATGGCACTGTGTGTTTGTGATCCCAGCACTAGGCACATGTAGAAAGAATATTTCTTGGGGCTTGCTAGCCAGTCAATCTAGATGAGTCAGTGAGCTTCAAGTCTTATGGGACACAGATACAAAATAATAAAGTTGAAAGAAATGGAGGAAAGCACCTGACTTAAACTTTTAAACTACAAACACACATACACTCACACATGTAAAAAAGCACACACAGACACACACACAAACACACACACACAGAGACATTCATACAAACAGACACACACACATACACATAGCACTTGGCAGGGGTGAGAAGAAAATTCAGATTTTTTTTTTTAAACGGAAAATCAACTTGAAGAATACAAAAAGTTTAAAAGAACTACAATGCAAGGCATGGTGGTGATCTTAATACCATCCATGAGAAGCAGAAGCAGAAAGAGGCTAATTTCCCAAAAGTTGCTGTGGTGGTTTGAATATGCTTGGCCCAGGGCATGTGGCCTTATTGAAGGAAGTGTTTCACTGTGGGGATGGGCTTTGAGATCTTCCTTCTAGGTGCCTGGAATCTAGTCTTCTCCTGTTTGCCTTTGCAACAAGATGTGGAACTCTCAGCTCCTCCAATGCCATGTCTGCCTGGACATTGCCGTGCTTCCCACCATAATGATAATGGACTATACCTGAGCACCAGTAAGCCAGCTCCAATTAACTCTTGTCCTTTATAAGAGTTGCTTTCCTTTGTCCTGGGGTTTCTTCATGTGTCTCCTCATGTCAACGGAAACCCTAATTAAGATAGTCAGTCACCAACTGGCTGATTGCCAGGAAGAATGGCAACCAAGCCTACCTACACCCAGAATCCATCCTTTTAACCTTACATCTTCCCTTGTCTGTGACCCTAATCTCCCTGCCATATCTGGGGCTTCTTCAGTGCCCACAATGATCAGAAGAGGGCATCAGATCCTCTGCAGCTGGAGTTATAGGCAATTATAAGCCTCCCACTTTTGGTCCTCTACAAAAGTATGAATTACTCTTAAACACTAAGTCATCTCTCCAGCCTCAGCCCCAATGGTTCCTTAGAATCTTTTGATGTGTTTTAAGGTAGTTACTGGGACTATGTTTACCTTAGCGGTCCAATTAAAATATTTTTGCAATGCAAGTTTCATTGCATTCTTTTTATTCTTTACTTTTAAAGTTTAATCAGTTTGAAAATAGAATGCTGTAATGATAGATTTCATATTCTCTCACATTGACGTCTTCTTCAGTATCACAGCATAATGATAAAAACTGACACTCTCCACATTGGCACAAGATTCTTAACTGAACCACAGACTTTCTTGGAATTCTATCAATTCTGACATGGTTGTTGCTCTCCTTTACCAGAGTCCTATTCAGATGCTATATTACATTAGCTGTTGTTCTTGCCTATTTTCTCTCATACTATGAGTGCTTACTGAAGCAGTTCACATCCTTCAATAAAACAATGCACATCTTTAAAGCATCCAACACTTGATATTGCCAAATATATATGGCATATGTGTATGATATATATATGTGTATATATATATATATATATACATATATATATTTCTCATTTATTATCTAATTCAAATGCATGAGTTAGTTAAATTAACACACACTAGTCTCATGAAACTTATAATTTCAACCTGATCTCTCTGTCTGTCTCTGTCTTTTTGTCTCTGTCTCTGATTCTCCCTTGCTCTCTCTCTCTCTTTCATACACACACACACACACACACACATACCTGCATGTGTATGTGTGTGAATTGATGGAAGTGAGTAACATAGTAAGATTATTTAACATGTGTATCTGTGTGTAGCCTGTGTGCATGTGTGAGTGTGCACACACACGTGTGTGTGTGTTTGTGTGTAGGAGTGCATGAGTGTGCACTCACACAGTCATGCACATGTGGAGTCTAGAGGTCTAGAGGTTGATCTTGAGTACTGTTCTCACTCAGTTTCCACCTTATTTGCTGACTCACAGTCTCTCACTGAACCCAGAGTTGCCAATTTGGAAAGTCTATATGGTCATCTTACCCCTAGAGATCCACTGCCTCCAGGGATAACCCAGAATTTTTATGTGGTTCTGGAGATTCAAACAGTGGTCATTATTCTACTGTGGCAAGGGCATTATCCACTGAGCAATCTTCCTAGGCCAATTTGATTTCTCATTCTCTGAACCTTTGAAGTTGGAATATCACTGAGTGATAGATTGCTTGGTTAGCTTTCTTGGGACCTTGACTATAATCTCCATCACCCTCTTTAAAAAAAAACAAGTACAATTAAAGTAAAAGTACTATTATTCAAAACAATATCTGGGACACAACAAATTCAATAAAGACATATTATCTGGACCTGTTGATTATCTTCCATCTGCAAAAAATACACACTAGAAACTTGCCATTTTTGATATATAAGTCAATTTTTATATTATTCTCTCTCTCTCTCTCTCTCTCTCTCTCTCTCTCTCTCTCTCTCTCTCTCTCTGTGTGTGTGTGTGTGTGTGTGTGTGTGTGTCTGTCTGTCTGTCTGTCTGTCTGTCTCTCTGTGTCTGAGTATGTTCCATGACATTCATTTGGACACCAGAAGACAGCTTGAAGTATTTACCTTCATCTTCTACCATGTTTTAGGCAAGGTCTCTTGCTGCCTGACACAATGAACATCAATACTTGATATAGGATTTTTGAAAGTATATATATAGATGGCCATATCCAGATTTACATGGGTTCTGAAGATCTAAACACTGGTCCTCATACTTTTCCAGCAAGCATGTTCCCCACTGATCCATATACCCCTTCTGTTTTCTATACAGTTCTTCAGAACATCTTTGATCATAGAACCTGTACTTTGCCATTCATTTCTGTCCCACACGAGAGGGAGTTTCCCCACTCTAACATGTACATTGTAGAAGAGTTAAAGATAAACCTTGCCAACCTTTACAAAAATGATGCAAGGTTATTAGTTAACAGAGCCCAGACAGTATTACCCTGACATTTCCTGGAGTCAGAAACCACAGAAGCAGTGTATCAGGGGTCCTAAGTAAGGGTTTGACTTCTGCTGCCCTCTCTAAAGTCTTGAACATACTTTAATTATCTTTGACTTATGAATAATATCTAAGCCAATTAGAATAAGGTTACTGTTTCAAGGGTGGACCCATAAAACGAGCATTTGGTTCTCATAGCAAACACCAAGAGAGCCTTTATGCCCATGAATTCCTGGTCCCAGACCTATATATAATCAGAAGTCCTGATTCTCCTTGTCTCTACCTAATATAAATTGAAATTATAATGTGAATATTATTATCCTTTCACAGAAAACAATTAATAGTGAATGTCTCTATTGTCCTTTATCTCTATAATGGTTCTGGACAAAAATGGAAAGTAAAGTGATCATCTAGTGAAATCAGTAAGAAACAATGTCCATACAGGTCTTCTCCTTGAGCTGTTTCCTCTTCCTGCTCCTCTCTCCAGAAACTCCTGCTTTCTTTTTATACTCTGATACCATGCACTAAAAATCCACTTCTCTCTTGCTCTTAGAACTGAGTGACCAAGGTTTTGTTTAGCTATTAACTCAGTCCTGTTCTCTCTACAACCCATAGAAGCCTCAGTCAGTAAACTGTTCTGTCATGTGACACCCTCAATACTAGCTCAGTTGCTGCCCCTGGTATTTCCTTACGAAGTAGATTTTTTAAATGTCAGTATGTTAGGTATTTTTCTGTTGCCATGATAAAAAAAGAAAACTGACAAAAAGCAAATTATGGAAGTAAAAGTTTATTTTGGCTTACAGTGCCAGAGAGGATATGGGCCATGATGATAAGGAAAGCAGGGCAGCTGAAGTATAAGGCCATGCTGGTCGTCAGCAATAGGCTGGTTATGTTTTGTTGGCAGGCAGGAAACAGAGAAGAATAAAAGGAGGAGGAAGAGAAGAAAGAGGAGGAGGGGGAAGAAGGAAGGATGGAAGGAATGAAAAAAGAAAGAAAGAGAAAGTGAGAGAAAGAAAAAAAGAATGAGAGAAAGAGAGAGAAAGAAAGAAAGAAAGAAAGAAAGAAAGAAAGAAAGAAAGAAAGAAAGAAAGAAAGAAAGAAAGAAAGAAAGAGAAAGAGAGAAAGAGAGAAAGAAAGAGGGCCAGGGTTTCAAGTTTCAAAGCCCACCCCCTAATGACGTACTTCCTGCCTTACTTCCTACATCGAGCCACTAATTCTATCACCTTCTAGACAGCACCACCAGCTGGAGAATAGATGTTGAAACACATTAATCTGTAAGAGATACTTGATTTTCGAGCCATAATAGTCCCAAATCTAAAGTTC